>NC_080585.1:53529738-53834504 GCF_029962835.1 Magnolia sinica | reverse complement strand
AATTTTGACTATTTTGAGCTCATTGGAATGGTAACTCGACAAGCTTCCTAAGGTGAATAGAATTAGCTAATTCTGAGACCGTTCGATATCCCAAAAGCACGTTGGAACTCTTCGATCGTCATTTTACAATTTAGATTGTTAATCTTTCAAAATCGCGTGATCCAAAGGAGATGCTCATAACTCCCTCGTTTGATGTTGGATTGGGTCAATTTTTAGTCATCTGATAGGTACTTTAGTGCTCTTTGATTCTCTTAAGAGGTAGATTTAGACTATTTTGAGCTCATTGGAAGGGTAACTCGACAAGCTTCTTAATGGGACCAGAATTGGCTAATTCTGAGACTGTTCGATATCCCAAAAGCATGTTGGAAGTCTTCGATCATCATTTTACAATTTGGCTAGTTAATCTCTCCAAATCGCGTGATCGAACGGAGATGCTCATAACTTCCTCATTTCATGTCGAATTGGGTCAATTTTTGGTCATCTAAAAGGTACTTTATTGTTCATTTATTCCTAACTTGAATCGTCGCATTTCGAGACTATTTGCACATCCGCAAGTGGGATCGCAGTCGTCTATCCTGAATTTTTCCTTCATCTCCTTGTCCAATAGTAACCTTCATAACTGTCTCTTCAGTACTTGAATTTAGACTATTTTGAGCTCATTAGCATGGGAACTTGACAAGCTTCCTAATGGGACCTGAATTGGCTAATTCTGAGACCGTTCGATATCCCAAAAGCCCGTTGGAACTCTTCGATTGTCATTTTGCAATTTGGATTGTTAATGTTTCCAAATCGTGTGATCTAACGAAGATGTTCATAACTCCCTCGTTTGATGTCGGATTGGGTCGATATATGGTCATCTCAAAGGTACTTTAGTGCTCTTTCTTTCCTAACTTGAATCGTCGTATTTTGTGACCATTTACGTATCCGCAAGTGGGATCACAGTCGTCAGTCCTATATTTTTCCTTCATCTCCTTGTCCAATAGTAACCTTCATAACTCTCTCTTCAGTGGTCAATTTCGATTATTTTGAGCTCATTGGATTAGTAACTCGACAAGCTTCCAAATGGCACCAGAATGTTCTAACTCAGAGACCGTTCGATGTCCCAAAATCCCATTGGAACTCTTCGATTGTCATTTTACAATTTGGACTGTTAATCTTTCTAAATCGCGGGATCCAACGGAGATGCTCATAACTCCCTCGTTTGATGTCGAATTGAGTTCATTTTTTGTCATCTTAAAGGTACGTTAGTGTTCTTTCATTCCTGACTTGAATCATCGTATTCCGAAAACATTTACGCACCCATAAGTGGGATCACAGTCGTCGGTCTTGTATTTTCCCTTCATCTGCTTGTCCAATAGTAACATTCATAACTCTCTCTTCAGTGGTCGAATTTGGACTATTTGAGCTCATTGGATTGGTAACTCGACAAGCTTCCAAATGGCACCAGAATGGTCTAACTCAAAGACCGTTCGATGTCCCAAAATCCCGTTGGAACTCTTCGATTGTCATTTTACAATTTGGACTGTTAATCTTTCCAAATCGCGCGATCCAACGGAGATGCTCATAACTCCCTCGTTTGATGTCGAATTGGTTCGATTTTTGGTCATCTGAAAGGGAATTTAGTGCTCTTTCATTCCTGACTTGATCGTCGTATTCTGAGACCATTTGCGCATCCATAAGCGGGATCATAGTCGTCGATCCTGAATTTTTCCTTCATCTCCTTGTCCAATTGTTACCTTCAAAACTCTCTCTTTAGTGGTCGAATTTAGACTATTTTGAGCTCATTGGAATGGTAACTCGACAAGCTTCCTAATGGGACCAGAATTGGCTAATTCTAAGACTGTTCGATATCCCAAAAGCTTGTTGGAAGTCTTCGATCATCATTTTACAATTTGACTTGTTAATCTTTCCAAATCACGTGATCCAACAGAGATGCTTATAACTGCTTCATTTGATGTCGGATTGGGTCAATTTTTGGTCATCTAAAAGGTACTTTAGTGCTCATTTATTCCTGACTTAAATCGTTGCATTCTGAGACCATTTGCGCATCTGTAAGTGGGATCATAGTCGTCTATCCTGAATTTTTCCTTCATCTCCTTGCCCAATAGTAACCTTCATAACTCTCTCTTCAGTGGTATAATTTAGAACATATTGAGCTCATTGAAATGGTAACTCGAAATGTCCTAATGGGACCAGAATTGGCTAATTCTGAGACTGTTCGATATCTCAAAAGCACGTTGGAAGTCTTCAATCATCATTTTGCAATTTGGCTTGTTAATCTTTCCAAATCGCGTGATCCAACAGAGATGCTCATAACTTCCTCATTTGAAGTCGGATTGGGTCAATTTTTGGTCATCTAAAAGGTACTTTAGTGCTCATTTATTCCTGACTTGAATCGTCGCATTCTGAGACCATTTGCGCATCCGTAAGTGGGATCACAGTCGTCTATCCTGAATTTTTCTTTCATCTCTTTGTCCAATAGTAACCTTCGTAATTGTCTCTATAGTAGTTGAATTTAGACTATTTTGAGCTCATTGGCATGGGAACTCGACAAGCTTCCTAATGGGACCTGAATTGGCTAATTCTGAGACCGTTCGATATGCCAAAAACCCGTTGGAACTCTTCGATCCTCATTTTGCATTTTGGATTATTAATCTTTCCAAATCACGTGATCCAATGGAGATGCTCATAACTCGCTCGTTTGATGTCAGATTGAGTCGATGTTTTGTTATCTATAAAGGTACTTTAGTGCTCTTTCATTCTTGACTTGAATCGTCGTATTCCGAGACAATTTGTGCATCCATAAGTAAGATTGCTGTAGACGGTCTTCAATTTTTCCTTCATCTCGTTGTCCAATAGTAACTTTCATAACTCTCTCTTCAGGGGTCTAATTTAGACTATTTTGAGATCATTGGAATGGTAACTCGACAAGCTTCCAAATGGGAGCAGAATTATCTAATTCTGGGACCATTTGATATCCCAAAAGCCCATTGGAACTCTTCGATAGTCATTTTGCAATTTGGATTATTAATCTTTCCAAATCACGTGATCCAACGGAGATGCTCATAACTCCCTTATTTGATGTCGGATTGAGTTGATTTTTTGTCATCTTAAAGGTGCTTTAGTGTTCTTTCATTCCTAACTTTAATCATTTTATTCCGAGACCATTTACGCATCCGTAAGTGGGATCGCAGTCATCGGTCCTGAATTTTTCCTTCATCTCCTTGTCCAGTAGTAACCTTCATAACCCTCTCTTCAGTGGTCGAACTAAGACCATTTTGGGCTCAGTGGAATGGTAACTCGACAACCTTCATAATGGGACCAGAATTAGCGAATTCCAAGACCGTTTGATATCCCAAAAGCCCGTTGGAATTCTTCAAACGTCATTTTGTAATTTGGATTGATAATCTTTCCAAATTGCGTGATGCAATGGAGATGCTCATAACTCCCTCGTTTGATGTCGAATTGGGTCAATTTTTGTGCATCTGAAAGGTACTTTAATGCTCTTTCATTGCTGACATAAATCGTCCTATTCCGAGACCATTTGCGCATCAGTAAGTGGGATCACAATTGTCGGTCCTGAATTTTTCCTTCATCTCCTTGTCCAATAGTAACCTTCATAACTCTCTTCAGTGGTCGAATTTAGACTATTTTGTGCTCATTGGAATGGTAACTCGACAAGCTTCCTAATGGGACCAGAATGGGCTAATTCTGAGACCGTTCGATATCCCAAAAGCTCGTTGGACCTCTTCGATCATCATATTGCAATTTGGATTGTTAATCTTTCCAAATCGTGCCATCCAATGGAGATGCTCCTAACTCCATCGTTTATTGTCGGATTGGGTCAAATTTGGTCGTCTAAAATGTACTTCAGTGCTCTTTCATTCCTGACTTGAATCATCGTATTCCAAGACCATTTACGCATCCATAAGTGGGATCGCAGTTGTTGGTCCTGAATTTTTCCTTCATCACCTTGTCCAATAGTACCCTTCATAACTCTCTCTTCAGTGGTCAAATTTATACTATTTTGAGCTCATTGGAATGGTAACTAGACAAGCTTCCTAATGTGACTAGAATTAGCTAATTCTGAGACCGTTCGATATCCCAAAAGCATGTTGGAACTCTTCGATCATCATTTTACAATTTATATTGTTAATCTTTCAAAATTGCGTGATCCAACGGAGATGCTCATAGTTCCCTCGTTTGATGTCGGATTGGGTCAATGTTTGGTCATCTGAAAGGTACTTTAGTGCTCTTTCATTCCTTACTTGAATCGTCCTATTTCGAGACCATTTACGCATGCATAAGTGGGATCATAGTCATCGGTCCTAAATTTTTCCTTCATCTCCTTGTCCAATAGTAACCTTCATAACTCTCTCTTCAATGGTCGAATTTTGACTATTTTGAGCTCATTGGAATGGTAACTCGACAAGCTTCCTAATGTGACTAGAATTAGCTAATTCTGAGACCGTTCGATATCCCAAAAGCACGATGGAACTCTTCGATCATCATTTTACAATTTAGATTGTTAATCTTTCAAAATCGCGTGATCCAACGGAGATGCTCATAACTCCCTCGTTTGATGTCGGATTGGGTCAATTTTTGGCCATCTGAAAGGTAGTGCTCTTTCATTCCTGACTTGAATCATCGTATTCTGAGACCATTTGCGCATACGTAAGTGGGATTGCAGTCGTCAGTCCTTAAATTTTCCATCATCTCCATCTCCAATAGAAGCGTTCATAACTCTCTCTTCAATGGTTGAATTTGGACTATTTTGAGCTCATTGGAATGGTTTAAGCTTGCAAATGGGAATAGAATTGTCTAATTCTGTGACCGTTTGATATCCCAGGAGCCTATTGGAACTCTTCGATCATCATTTTACAATTTGGATTGTTAATCTTTCTAAATCACGTGATCCAATGGAGATGCTCGTAACTCCCTCATTTGATGTTGTATTGAGTCAATTTTTGTCATCTGAAAGGTACTTCAGCTCTCTTTCATTCCTGACTTAAATCGTTGTATTCCGAGACCATTTGTGCATCCGTAAGTGGGATCGCAGTTGTCGGTCCAGAATTTTTCCTTCATCTCCTTGTCCAATAGTAACCTTCATAACTCTCTCTTCAGTGGTCAAATTTAGACTATTTTAAGCTCGGTGGAATGGTAACTCGACAAGCTTCTAAATGGGACTAGAATTGGCTAATTCTGTGACCGTTCGATATCCCAAAAGCCCGTTGGAACTCTTCGATCATCATTTTGCCATTTAGTTTGTTAATCTTTCCAAATTGTGCGATCCAATGGAGATGCTCATAAGTTCCTCGTTTGATGTCAGATTTGGTCAATTTTTGGTCATCTGAAATGTACTTATGCTCTTTCATTCTAACTTGAATCGTCATATTCCGTGACCATTTACGCATCCGTAAATGGGATCATAGTTGTTGGTCCTGAATTTTTCCTTCATCTCGATGTCCAATAGTAACTTTCATAACTCTCTCTTCAGTGGTCGAATTTAGACTATTTTGAGCTTATTGGAATGGTAACTCGACAAGCTTCCAAATGCGACCAGAATTGTCTAATTCTGAGACCATTTGATATCCTAAAAGCCCGTTGGAACTCTTCGATCGTCATTTTGCAATTTGGATAGTTAATCTTTCCAAATCACGTGATCCAATGGAGATGCTCATAACTCCCTTTTTTATGTCGAATTGGGTCGATTTTTGGTCATCTGAAAGGTACTTTAGTGCTCTTTAATTCCTAACTTGAATCGTCCTATTCCGAGACCATTATCGCATACGTAAGTGGGATCGCAGTCGTCAGTCCTAAATTTTTCCATCATCTCCTTGTCCAATAGAAACGTTCATAACTCTCTCTTTAGTGATTGAATTTGGACTATTTTGAGATCATTGGAATGGTAACTCGACAAGCTTCCAAATGGGACCAGAATTGTCTTATTTCGAGACCGTTTGATATCTCAAGAGCCCGTTGGAACTCTTTGATCATCATTTTGCAATTTGGATTGTTAATCTTTCCAAATCGCGTGATCCAATGGAGATGCTCATAACTCACTCGTTTGATGTCGTATTGGGTGGATTTTTGGTCATCTGAAGGTACTTCAGAGCTCTTTCATTCCTGACTTTAATCATTGTATTTCGATACCATTTGCGCATCCATATGTGGGATTACAGTTGTCGGTCCTGAATTTTTCCTTCATTTCCTTGTCCAATAGTAACCTTCATAACTCTCTCTTCTGTAGTCGAATTTAGACTATTTTGAGCTCATTGGAATGGGAACTCGACAAGCTTCCTAATGGGAACTGAATTGTCTAATTCTGAGACCGTTCGATATCCCAAAAGCATGTTGGAACTCTTCGATCATCATTTTGCAATTTGGGTTATTAATCTTTTCAAATCACACAATCCAATGGAGATGCTCATAACTCTCTCATTTGATGTTGAATTGAGTCAATTTTTTGTCATCTGAAAGGTACTTTAGAGCTCTTTCATTCCTGACTTGAATCGTCGTATTTTGAGACCATTTACGCATCCGTAAGTGGGATCGCAGTCGTCGGTCCTGAATTTTTCCTTCATCTCCTTGTCCAATAGTAACCTTCATAACTCTCTCTTCAGTGGTCGAATTTAGACTATTTTTAGCTTAGTGGAATGGTAGCTCGACAAGCTTCCTAATGGGACCAGAATTAGCTAATTCTGAGATCGTTCGATATCCCAAAAGCCCGTTGGAACTCTTCGATCGTCATTTTGTAATTTGGATTGTTAATCTTTCTAAATCGCGCTGTTGAGACGTAAAAAATGATGATGAATGAGATGATGAAGGACTGAAGTGAAGGAAGATTGAAATTGAGAAAGAGAATTGAAAAAGAAGAAGGATGAAGTGACTTAAGGTTGGTTTGCGCGGGTTCGTGCAACAGATATCCGTTGCGCGGGACCGCACAACCAAAATAGGCATTGCGCGGGTCCGCGCAATGAGTTTCAGTACTGATTCTTTACAAAAATGCCTTAAACACTTAAGGGTTGGTCCCCTGATGGTAAAATCGAGATTTACACGTGCGAGGGCCTATAAATACCCCCTCCCCTCCTTGATTTGGACAAATTAAAGATTTTTGAGAGGAAGCGGAGCATGGAGGAAGATCAAAGGTGAGAGAGAGAAGGCTACGGTGGTTTGCACGGGTTCGCGCAACCGACATCCGTTGCGCAGGTCCAGGCAACCAGACTGCCCTGCAGTCTGTGAAGATAAAGGGCTGTTATGCTGTCGAAATGGTTGAAGTCTTCAAGTTCCCTCTGTTCAAGTCTAAAGGTGAATAATCAGTAGAAGAGCATATTCCTCTTAAGTCCTAGGAGATGACTGAAATCACTGACGAAATGCTGCCGAATTAATATTTGATTATGATAGTTGAACTCATAATAATTCCTTTATTCTAAGTAATCTATCTTAGAATTAAAGGATACTAGAAGGGTGTAAATGAACTCAATATTAATAAAGTGTGATGATCATTTTAAATACTCTTTCTCTGTTATGTTTAAATAAAATAATCTCCCAAATCAAACGCATTTGTTTCCTGTTTGAAACAAAATAGCGACTCTACTTGGGACTTATTTATCTTGTTTAATATTGGCAGTGAAATCGTTATGAAACTTTCACATAGTTTGGCGTCCTTCGGATGACAATATGGTGACTCTCAGCGGGAACATCCTCCCCTTCATCTCTAAGATAGATTATTTAATTCTTCAACCACTGACTACAATCATGTTTCATGTTCAAAGGTTCCTGCATCTAATTACAACCTACTACTCATGGCAACTTCCGTAAGAAAAGTGAACTTCCAATTTACTCCAACTGGATTCGTGATAGAATACGCACCGGATCAAATCCCGAAGCACCTGACCCGAATCCCTACAACTGAAAACATCATGACTCAGGTGACAGTTGGGGTAGTATCTACTTCGCCTAAACCATTGGGAGACAATGAAGGCTAGACTGTTGTAATGTCTCGCAAGACGAGGACAGAGAATGCATGAAGCCTTAGAATGAATCTGCCTTCACCAAGAGTCAAAGGGCCGATGACAGCTTTGGGTATTTCAAGGGCCAGATGGACAAGGGAACAGAAAAGTAAAGCATTAATAACAAGCTCACTAGTATTCGTGTCACCCCAAATAAATTCACCGATGTTTGTATCACCTCAGTCGACCGATGGTATCGAAAGCATGGAGAAGTCGAATCTGGACAATATGACAACTACAGAGAATCATGTGAATGAGATAGTAGAAGTGCAAAGAGCACTAATGAATGAGTGCAGAAACCTTAAAGAGGCGATAGCAGGCCTTGCACATGATATAGCCCAAATAACGGCTCTCCCGATGGTACGCATAATGAATAAGCAAGGAAGTCAATCTAAAAACTCTCAACTACAAGGGGCGAGATCACGAGGGTCTACTCCGGACACAAGGGCCATAACACAAAATGAGGCAAGGTAAATTTTTGAAGAAGTTGTCCGAATAGAAAGGGGACGTGGAACTATTAGTCCTTTCAGGTATCAAATGCCATATCTAAGAGAGGTAGATGATATTCCCTTTCCAGCCAATTTCAAGCATCCTGATTTTCAAAAGTTCAATGGAGAAGGATCTCCGGAGGAACATTTAATGCACTTCGTTACCAGTATGGAAATTTTTTCTACAATACCGCAGTATTGCTTACGATTGTTCGCGTCGTTACTGACGGATAAGGCATTCCGATGGTATTCCAGCTTGGCTCCAAGGTCAATCCGCACTTGGGAGCAAATGCAAGATGATTTTGTGTCTAACTTTTTTTCTCCAGCACGAGATGTCAATATTGCTAAATTGACTTCTGTGCGACAAGGCGAAAGCAAATCAGTAAGAAGGTTCATAGACAGATGGAAGACACTGGAACTTCATGTAAACAGCTACCAGAAGAAAACGAACAAGTTAAGATGTGTCTAAACTCCATGAAGACGGAATTCGTAGTTGGACTTGCCAGTGCTGACATCAGAACTTTTCGTGACTTGGCCACTAAGGCTTATGCTTTAGAACTGATAAATTGGATAGTGCCAGCGTTTTGCTATGATACAGCTCAGGGGAATCGCAGTAGGATAACAGTAAATACTATTGATCGTGACAAGCAGCATGATAATGTAAGAGATTTGAAGAAAGAAAAACCAAAACGAAAAGAAGGGTTGATTTAGCTAAGAAGTTATAAAAAACCCAGGATGCTCGATTCACATGAAGGGTTTGCATTTGATAAAGAAGATATCATTCCAATGATGGATCAACTATTAAAGATCGGCACAATAAAATTGTTAGAACCCAAACGCCCTAAAGATGTGACAAAAATCGGAGAACAAAATTTTTGTCGCTATCATCGCTTGGTGGGACATCCAACAGAGAATTGTCATACATTGAAATGTATAATACAATGAATGATAGACAGAGATGAAATAATAATTGGAAAGAAAACAAGCAAGAGGGTCATGAAAAGTATGGGTTTTGATTGCGAAGAATACCCTAGCTTAAATCACAGGAGAGGAATTCAAACTCCTATTGGGGTCGACCAGGAGAGGCAAAGAAAATTTCAAGACATGGGGGCAAAATCATTAATAAATATGGTTACAACTGAGCAGCCAGCAGAAGAAAATCCTAAAATAGTCAAACATCCTGAGGTGGCTCCAAAGTAGATAGAAGACTGGGGGCAACCAATGACAGATAGTTTGCAAGAGATAAACTTGGGTACGAAAGAAGAGCCATGGAACAGGTTTATTAGCGCCGCCCTTTCTAAACAAGAATTTGCAGAATACGTTCAACTTCTTAGAGAAAATAAATACGTATTCACTTAGACATATGCAGAGATGCCTGGCTTAGAGCCTTCTGTAACATTGCACCAACTAAATATTTCTAAGGAGAAAAGGCCGGTTAAATAGGCACAAAGACGATTTCATTCGAACCTGGTCCCCCTGATTGAAGAAGAAGTCAATAAATTGATAAAGGTCAGGTTTATTAGGGAGGTCAAATATCCTAATTGGATATCGAATATTGTCCCGGTGAGGAAGAAAAATGGACAAGTCAGGGTGTGCATCAACTTTAGAGACCTGAACGAAGCCTGTCCGAAAGATGATTTTTCGCTCCCAATAACTAAACTACTGATTAATAGTACAACTCAATATGCTGTCATGTCCTCCATGGACAGTTATGCAGGATATAATCAGATTCGAATGGCCCGTGAAGATGAGTAAGCAACAGCATTTAGAACTTCACTGGGAATTTTTTGTTATAACGTTATGCCATTTGGACTCAAAAATGCTGGGGCAACATATCAAAGAGCGATGCAAAATATTTTTCAATACATGATGCACAAGCACGTTGAATGTTATGTCGATGACTTGGTAGTTAGGTCGGGAGGCCATCAGGAACATCGTGAGCACTTGGCGTCGATTTTCCATCAACTCAGAAAGAAACAATTGAAGATGAATCCCGCTAAATGCGCATTTGGGGTGTCCTTTGGTAAGTTTCTTGGTTTTGTTGTCCAGCATAAAGGCATTGAGATTGATCTAGGGAAAGTCAGGGCTATTCAAAATATGCCGCCACCGAAGACATTGAAAGAATTAAAAAGTTTGTAAGGAAAATTGGTGTACATTCGCCATTTCATTTCAAATTTAGCAGGGAGATGTCAGCCGTTTTCCCATCTGATGAAAAAGGGTACAGAGTTTGTATGGGATCAAGCCTGTCAAAATGCATTCAACTCAATAAAGGAATTGCTAAAACAGCCACCAGTATTGGCAGTTCCAGTGAAAGGAAAGCTGCTTATTTTGTATATATCTGTAGCTGAACATTCTTTAGGAGCTTTACTGGCACAAGTGAATGAGTCTAGAAAAGAAACCGCTCTTTACTATTTAAGTCGGACCCTAATGGGGGCAGAATGTAATTACTCCCCGATCGAGAAAGAATGTTTGGCGTTAATATTTGCAGTGCAAAAGCTGAGACATTATTGTCTATCTCATCATATAACATTGATTTCAAGGGCTGACCCGATAAAGTTTTTAATGACAAGACCAATGTTGTCCGGAAGATTAGCCAAATGGATGCTGTTACTTTCAGAACATACTATTACGTACAAACCAGTAAAAGTAGTAAAAGGGCAGGCAGTGACAGATTTCCTTGTAGCGCACCCTGTAGCAGAATCTGAGGCCATTAGTGACAATTTTCCAGATGAGAAAGTTATGTTAGATGAATCGCAGAGCCTATGGCAGATGTATTTTGATGGTGCTTCTCAAGCATTAGGAGCGGGGGCAGGAGTGATATTTATTACTCCCCAAGGTGACTTACTACCTTACTCCTTTACATTGGGAACTGCATGTATGAATAATGAGGCTGAATACAGAGCCCTGATTATTGGAATGGAAATGGCTAAAGAAATGAAGATAAGAATGCTACATATCTTTGGGGATTCTAAATTGATTATAAATCAATTGACAACTGAATTCGAGATAAGAAAGCAAGAACTTTTTCCATATTGTCGGAAGGCACAACAGTTATCAGAATAGTTTTCCTATGTTGAAATTAAGCATATCCCTCGGTCAGAAAATGCAAAAGCGGATGCTTTGGCTAGCTTGGCAGTGGCTTTATCTTGTCCAAATCGAAGCCCTCTTCAAGTGACGATAGAAGAAAGAAGACTTTTACCATCATCAGAAGTTATTGAAGAAATTACTAAAACTCTTCCTGTATTGTGTCTAGAGATCACAAAAGAAGATTGGCATCAGCCTTTCATAGATTATCTTAAATTTAACATTCTGCCGGAAGAACCCGCGCAGAGACAGCAAATTAGGCAACGGTCAAGTAGATTCATCATATGCAGTGAAGTGTTATACAAAAGGTCTCTAGAGGACCTACATCAGTCAGTTGCTTCTTGGCCCTTCTCTGCTTGGGGGCTTAACGTTATTGGTCCTATCAATCCACCTTCGACCAAAGGGAAGCAATATATTTTGGCAGCGACAGATTACTTCTCTAAATGGACCGAAGTAGTTACATTACGTAATGTTAAAGAGAAGGATGTGGTCAATTTCATCCGACACGCGATAATATACTGTCATAGTATTTCAAAGAAAATTATTACAGACAATGGCACTCCCTTCAAAAACAATGGCATGGGAAAATTGTGTCAGAAATTCAGCATTCATCATTCATTCTCAACACCTTATTATCCACTGGCCAATGGATTAGCAGAGGCGTTTAATAAAACAATAGTTAAAATATTGAAGAAGACAGTGACAGAGAGCAAACGTGATTGGGACGAAAAGTTACAAGAAGCATTATCGGGATACAGAACTACTCACCGGATAACGACAACAGCAACACCATATTCGCTAATCTATGGTTTGAAAGCAGTGATCCCAATTGAAATACAAATAGTGTCACTGAGAGTGGCAGTACACCAGTCTATAACCAATGATGAAAACGTAAAAATAAGGTTCAGAGAGCTGGATTTGCTTGATGAGAAATGTCTGGCTGCCTAATAGCGATTGCAAACGTATCAAGCAAGAATATCAGCCGCCTTCGACAAACGAGTCAAGTATCATCTTTCAAAAAAGGGGATATGGTGTTGATGTTGAAAAGACCTATCGTGGTCACCCGTCGAACAGGGGCAAGTTTGAGCCTAAATGAGACGGCCCGTACATAATAAAAGAAGTATACTCCAACGGAGCATATAGAGTTGTGGATCAAGATGGGCAAGGAATTAGTATACCGGTTAGCGCTCGCTTCCTTAAAAGATACCGTCCATAAAAATTCTTTTGATTTTGATCTAGAATATCATCAGAATAATGATTCTGAATCAAAAGGGGGCAAGAATAGATCATGGCCATGTATCATCTAATGAATGAATAAAGAAGAAGTTCGCAAGCATATCAAGACTATGTAATAGCAAATATTGTAAAAGGAAAGTGAACATCACCATCATCAAGCGAGCCCTACAAAATTCTATCTGAAATTGATACCATCACCAAGCTAGTATATTAGGAACAACACAGACGGACAGACGGGTATAATCGAAGATATTAGTACAAGTGATGATGTATCAATTTCAAACAGAGATGCTTGTTATTCTTACAACAACTGATCATACCTATCATTGTCTTCTAAGGCATTTTAAGGCAGCCTAGTCAAGCCAATCGCTAATCGCGCAAAAGGCCTATCAAGATCGCCATTCGGGCGGCGGTGAGAAGCCAGTGGCCCTAAAAAGCCCGTGAAGGCCATCGTCGCATACCCATGTGGGTAGCTGATGGAGCTAGTGACCAAAAGTCTAAAAAGGCCAAACGTCTTCAATGGCCAGTCACGTGTAACCCCCATGCCGTCTGTATAGCTTTCCGGCAGTGTCATGGGAAATGGAGGAAAATGCCCTCCCGTGAATGGGCTTGACCTTGGAGATGAAGAAAATGAGGGTCACAGTTTGAGCTTTAGATAGGCCAACCGTGTGTAAGACCCCCCAGATCTACGGTTTGATTTCAGTACTAACTCATGAGGAAGGGCTTAAACCTACTTATTGACGGACTGGCAGCCCTAGATTTGGTACCCCAAAGGTCACCTTATGCGCCCCGTGAACTCTAGAGAGTTACTGCGGCCAACCCTGTGTGTAATTCCAACCGAGTTCACGACCTCGGTAGCTTGACTGGGCCCCTCTGATGGATCGTGGTTTGTGAACTCCCTAGGTTGTGAGAAGTCCAGTGAACTCCTAAGAGTTACAGAGGCCATCACGTGAGACTCGGCTCCACTACTCAAGAGCTTAAACTATGTGTAATTGACTAAATTGAAATTTAGTACTGCCAATCAAAACAAGAATCATATAGGAAGTCCCGCAATGATAAGTATAAAATGCTAAGTGTTGTAATTAGTTCCTTATTAAACGTTATGTTAAGATTACTGCACAAATAAATATGCTTGAAACTTGTCATGAATCGAAAATTTATGAATACTTTAATGTTGTTGATAATGTGAGTTAGGAATATATATATATATAAACTGTTGTATGTAAGTAAACATATATATATATATATATATATATATATATATATATATATAATATTAAGATTATAAGAATATATGGCCATATATTCTTATAATTGAAGTATCTTAAGACATGTCAATCATTTGATATAATGACAAGAATCACAAAGTTTCATATGCAAAATGTATTTCTGCTATAATAAATAGAACCACAATTATATTAAGTCAGAGCAAAATATTCAATGTTTGGTACCTTTTAATCTAAAGCCAAATATTTTAGAATATATTTATTCTTTCAAAGAAGACGAGTCTTCGATAATAATGTGCTTATCCTTCCAAGGTGGATGACAATGGCCTGACAATTCCTGCTTTTCTGATGAAGGAGAATTATTGCACAATATCTGCAAAGGCGGAGGAGAATGGAACTGTAAGGGATCGTCATTCTTTGCAGAGAATTCATGAGTATTTGTTAGAGGAGTACCAAAAGATATCCATCCTTCGAGAGCATCAGGAGGTTTTGCTTCATAAATGGTGTCTTCTAAAGAGATCCTTGTACCAAGTTGACCTAGAAAGGGGGGAGGACTCGTTTCTTCAAAATAGTTGATGCCCAGATCTTTCTGATAATCCCTAAGGCAAGGAGGGGGAATCCACATGACATGATCTACTGGATGATAATTGTTTACCAAGTAATGTTGGTGAACCCACCATCACATCCATCAGTAAGAAGCGCTAACTGGATAATTGTAGCCAGGAATTATGAAATGTGATCTAGTCCGAACGATCATGAACTGCTTCCATATCAAAGCCCAATTATATGGCTTAATGCCATAACCCCTCATCGCTCTTGTGACAATGTTACGAGTTTCAAGTACGGCTTGATCAAAGCCAAACTGACGAGCAAACCTACTAGGGTAGTATGGTTCACACCAGAATATGTTACCTTCTCTCCATGGAAGAGTACTAGATCTGATAGAAATAAGGAAAGAATGCTCACTGAATGAGATAGAATCATCATCAATAGCATTTACATCTTCAGGGTAACTGAACAAGGAAAATTGGTGAAAATTGATGGGATCATCGCTTTTTATTCTTCTAGAAATCCATTCACTGAGTTCCTTAATCATATCTCTCAATTGGAAATGTTGGAGAGGAAGACGATTGGGGTTTGAGTATGCCCTTCCAGAGTCAGCAAACGTCCAAGAAAAGTATACTCCTAGCTAACCTACAAAGAAATGCCAAGGAGCACAAACAAAAAAGGCTTCAGGAATAGGATCTTTTGGACCATAAATAACATCTCCGAAGGCGCGATAGAGAGAACACAGAACTGGAGGAGCTAACGAATATTTCTGGCCTTCCGCCATTGCTCCTGCAAACATGAAGAATGAGGGCCTAATAGTATCCGTTTGATTAGGATCAGGGAATATCACTAGACTCAACCAGTAAGTAAGGAAGGTAGCTAATTCGCAGGAAGGACTGTATTTTGCAGAATGCTCTGTGTTCTTACGAATATACTTAAGTTCTGAATGATTGTGACCTGCAAAGCTGTCAAAATGTAGATGCAATACCTTAGTAAAGATCATGAAAAGAAGGGGGTTATGAAGAAAAGAAGTTGAGAGGAAAGGAATATACCGCAGTTTTTGAGAAAAGTGAGCCAACCATTCAAGAGAAGAAATACAATCAGGATGAGGGAAGGCGGTCAGTGCACTGAAGCGTTCAAGAGTAGTTTTAGAAATTTTAGAAATACCTCCTCCTGCAGATGCAAGAGCAAGCTCTTCATTAGAGGGCATATACGCGTCAAAGATATCACCCATGATGGGAAGACCTGCTATGCAGAACAGATCCCATAAAGTGATACTCATTTCACCTAAGGGAAGATGAAATGAGTTGGTGGTTAGAGACCAATGATCAAGAATGCATCTGAGAATCGTAACATCTGTGCGAAAATGTTCCGATGTGGCTACGATTGGGTCAGAAAGCATGATCTGCTCTAGTATGGTAGAATGTCTCCGAAAGACAGCGTGAGCCCAAGCATTGTAAAACTCACGGATAGACAATAGACCTGTAGCTGCAAATTTTCCAGTACTCCAAGGCAATCTCTCAAGAAAAAAGAGTTGCTGAGCTGTTTCAAAGTAGTGGAAAGGGGAAGGTTGATGAGGATCACAATGTGGACGTAAAAATCTCATCTTGTGAATTCGATCTGCTTTTTGACAAAGCCCATTTGCTCCCAGATATCCTGTCAGCATCCTCGGTTCTCTGGTGACCCGGTCATTCGCAAAGATAAAGATATTTTGTCAGTCAAAGGGTTCACAGTGTAAAATTGACTAGTGATGCCGTAAATTGATCAGGATAATGATTTGATTACCAGTAAAAGGGTCAGGAAGATCCAAGGTTTCTTCATTTATCTCCACATGATTCCAAAAATAAAGAAGAGGTTGCTTCAATCCAAAAGGGGATGAACGGTTCTTTCTTCTAGAAGAGGAAGCTGGAGAATGAGCCATGATGGATGGGGAGTTAAGGGCCTGAAGGGAGTTGAAGGTAAGGTTCAAAGAAAAGTTAAGAAATTAACTAAGTCCTGGTTGCGTGGAACCGCGCAACCAAAATCCTCTGTGAGGGACGGTGCAAGAGCTAAGAAGCTTTGCGCAAAAGGGGATCTGTTGTACGGGGTCGTGTAAGTGAAGTTTGTTGCATGAAAAAATCACAAAGGAGCAAAGGTTCGCTATAGTGCAAAATATGTGGAAAGTGATTGAAGGGATGGAATATTTATAGGGTGTATGGTCGAGTCCTGTACGCAGGTTTACATTGCACAGACCCACGCAAACCCTGTAAAAGGGGATTATTTTGATCCTTTTTCTTTGATTTTTAGAGAAACAAAGAAAGGATCAAGGGGGCATCTGTTGAGACATAAAAAAATGATGATGAATGAGATGATGAAGGACTAAAGTGAAGGAAGATTGAAATTGAGAAAGAGAATTGAATAAGAAGAAGGATGAAGTAATTTAAGGGTGGTTTGCGTGGGTCTGCGCAACAGATATCCGTTGCGTGGGACCACGCAACCAAAATATGCGTTGCGTGGGTTCGCGTAATGAGCTTCAAGAATGATTCTTTACAAAAAGGCCTTAAACACTAAAGGGTGGGTCCCCTGGTGCCAAAATCAAGATACCACACGTGCGAGGGCCTATAAATACCCCCTCCCCTCCTTCATTTGGATGGATTGAAGATTTTTGAGAGGAAGTGGAGCAAGGAGGAAGATTGAAGGTGAGAGAGAGAAGGCTATGGTGGTTTACACGGGTCCGCGCAACCGACATCCATTGCATGGGTCCGTGTAATCAGATTGCCCTGCAGTCTGTGAAGATAAAGGGTTGTTATGCTGCCGAAATGGTTAAAGTCTTCAAGTTCCCTCTGTTCAAGTCTAAAGGAGAATAATCAGCAAAAGAGCATATTCCTCCTAAGTCCTAGGAGATGACTAAAATCACTGACGAAATGCTACCAAATTTAATATTTGACTATAATAGTTGAACTCATAATAATTCCTTTATTCTGAGTAATCTATCTTAGAATCAAGGGATACTAGAAAGATGTAAATGAACTCAGTATTAATAAAGTGTGATGATCGTTTTAAATAATCTTTCTCTGTTATGTTTAAAAAAGATAATCTCCTAAATCAAACGCATTTGTTTCCTGTTCGAAACACATGCATAATGGGTCCATTTTCAATTATACAATCCATTAATATCTCTTATTCTAGTTTTATTAGTAGAATCTTTCTTATGATTGGGTCCTTTTTAGTATAAATTGTTTTATCACTCATTGCTTAGTGGATTTGTAATTGTCATTTCATCCATTTTAAACACAATTGAGTGCATGAATCATGCACAATGGACCCATGTTCATTATCCAAAAGAGAATATCCCTTGTTCTAGTTTTTTTGGTAGAAACCATTCTTATGGTTGGGTTCCTTTGTTGTGACCCAAGCCATTAATCACTTAACACACTTCTATTGATGTGTACAATTTATAGCAATGGTCGCTCCTTGTTTTGTTAACCCAACCATTTATTCGTTTGGCTTACTTTTTTAAAATGCTTGGGCCGTCTGAAGTGATCCAATTGGTTTAACCTTTTGGTTTTGTTAACCCAGCCATTTATTGGATTAGCTTACCTTTTTTAAATGCTTGGGCCATTTGAAGTGATCCAATTAGTTTAACCTTTTGAAATGCTTGGGTTATTTGGAGTTTTCCAAATCTTTCATATTACTGACTCATTTTAAGTAATCCAAACCCTTTATATAATTTCATCCATTTTATAGATCCACACTAGGGCTGTACATCGAGCCGAGGTGGCCCAAGCTTGGCTCGACTCGTCCATGCTATACTCGAGTTCGAGCTTGCCCTCGAGCTCAACATTGAAGCTTGGTTTGTTTGCTAAAGCTTTCGAGTCGAGTCGAGTTTACCTCAATAGGGTAAGGGAAAGAAAAAGGAATGGGGATGGGTAGGATCGGCTAGGGTTTTTTAGTAAAAACTTTTAAATTTTAAATATTTAATATTAATATAATATATATAATATATATTAGTAAAATATATTATTCGAGTTGAGCTTCAAGTTGAGTTTAGTTCGAGTCGAGTCGAGTTGAAATGCACCATGGTCGAACTCGGCTCAAACTCAACTCGAGCTTTAGAAAACAAGCTTAACTCGTCCCGAGTCAGCCTTTCAAGCCGAGTCAATCCAAGCTGACTTGAGCCGAGTGGAGCGAGCTTTTCGAGCTAGCTCGACTCATGTACAGCCCTAATCCACACCCATACCCTTTGTATTATTGAGGCCATTTTTAATGATCTAAATCAATTGATATATTAAGGGCCATGTTTTAATGATCCATGCAAGGTGATCCAAACCCTTCACACAATTTGGGCCATTTTAGTGATCCAAACCCTTCCTATGTTTGAGGATTTAGCGATTGGGAAACTAATTGATATTTTAAGGCTCATATTCAACAATCCAAGCAAATGTTTGATAGCTTGTATTGGTTGGATTGATATGCCACTAATGTCAACCATGAATATGCCGAGGCTTATGCTTAGTGATCCAAATAGTTAGACATAACCATTGGTGGATCTAAAATTGCATTTTGACCCATTTTAGATAATGGAGTGCATGAGTAATGCACAATGGGCACATTTTCAATTATCCAACCATTAATATTTGTTATTTCAGTTTTACTGGTAGAAACGGTTTTTATGGTTGGATCCATTTGTAGTGACCCAAGACATTAATCACTCAACTCACTTCTAGTGATGTGAACTATTTATCGGAATGGTCCCATTTTTCCTAACAAAATCATTTATTGGATCAGCCTACCTTTTGAAATGCTTGCTCCATTTGAAGGGATCCAATAAGGTTAACCTTTTAAAATTCTTGGGTTGGTATAGAATGTACCTTTTGAAATGCTTAGGTTGTTTGGAGTGATACAAAACATTCATATTACTGCCTCTTGTTAAGTGATCTAAACCTTGTAATTGAGTAATTTTATTGATCCATACTGTCCTTATTATTGAGGTTATTTTCAGTTATCCAAATATATTGATATGCAAAGGTCCATGTTTCAACAATTAAAGCAAAGTGATCCAAACCCATCACATAATTTGGGCCATTTTAGAGGTAAAAAAATAAATTTTGATATTCTAAGGCTCATATTCAACAAACCCTTCAAATGTTCGATAGCCTGTGTTGCTTGGGTTGATATGCCACTAATGTTAACCATGAATATGTTGAGGCTTATGCTTAGTGATCCAAATAGTTATACATAACCCTTTATGGATCTGAATTTGCATTTTCACACATTTGAGACAATTAAGTGCATGAGTTATGCAAAATGGGTCCATTTTCAATTATCAAATCCATTAATATCTCTTGTTCTGATTTTATTGGTAGAAGCCTTTCTTATGATTAGGTCTTTTAAAGTGACACAAAATGATTATCGCTCAGCTCTTAGTGGATCTATAATTGTGTTTTCATCCATTTTAGAAAATTGAGTGCATGAATTGTGCATAATGGCTCTTTTTAAGTGATTCAAACCCTGTATATAAATTGAGCCATTTTATTCATCCACCTCATTCATATTGTTGAGGTTGTTTTCAGTGATCCAAATCAGTTGATATGCTTAGGCCTATGTTTCAACAATCCAAGCAAAGTGATCCAAATTGCCAATTTGGTTACGTTCTTTTACAATAATTGAAATTGTTTATAGGATTTAGCGATTGGGAAACTAATTGATATTTTAAGGCTCATATTCAACAATCCAAGCAAATGTTTGATAGCCTATGTTGGTAAGATTGATATGCCACTAATGTCATCCATTATTATGCCGAGCCTTATGCTTATGATCCAAATAGTTAGACATAACCCTAGGTGGATCTGAAATTGTATTTTCACCCATTTGAGACAATTTAATTCATGATTCATGCACAATGGATCTATTTTCAATTATCCAACCCATTAATATCTCTTGTTTTGGTTTTATTGATAAAAGCCTTTCTTATGAGTGAGTCCTTTTTTACTAACACAAACCATTTATCACTTTGTCGTTTGTGTATCTGAAATTGTGTTTTCATTCATCTAAGAAAATCGAGTGCATGTGTCATGTACAATGGGTCAATTTTCGATTATGTAAACAATTAAAAAATTTTATTCTAGTTTTATTGATAGAAACGATTCTCATGGTTGGGTTTGTTCCCCATAAGTTTTTCATCACGAGTTTGGGTGAACAACATTGGTCATAGTTTTGCTTCCTACAGACATGAGTTCTAATCCCTTCTCGGTGGATTACCTGTCACGAGTTTACGCGAACTGCTTTGGTCGTGGGTTTGCTCCCTATAGATGAGTTCAATTTCCCTCCTCGTGGATTACCCATCACGAGTTTGGACTAATGGCTTTGGTCGCGGGTTTGCTTCCCACAGACACGAGTTCTATTTCCCTCCTCGTGGATTACCTATCATGAGTTTGGGCGAACAACTTTGGTCATGGGTTTACTCCCTACAGACAAGAGTTCGATTCCCCTTCGTATGGGTTACTCGTCATGAGTTTGGACGAACAGCTTTGGTTATGGGTTTGATTCCCACATACACGAGTTTGATTTCCCTCGTCATGAATTACCTGTCACGAGTTTGGGTGAGCATCTTTGGTCATGGTTTGCTCCCTGTAGACAAGGGTTTAATTCCCCTCCCAATGGATTCTCTGTCACTAGTTTGGGTGAATGGCTTTGGTCATGGGTTTACTCCCCACAGACACGAGTTCAATTTCCCTCCCCGTGGATTACCTTTCATGAGTTTTGGCAAACAGCTTTGGTCGTGTGTTTGCTCCCCAAAGACAAGAATTCAATCCTCCTCCCCATGGATTACCTATCACGAGTTTGGGTGAGCAGCTTTGGTCATGGGTTTGTTCCCTGCAGACAAGGGTTCGATTCCCCTCCCAGTGGATTATTTGTCATTATTTTGGGCGAACGGCTTTTGTCGTGGATTTACTCCCCAGAAACATGAGTTCAATTTCGCTCCCCACGAATTACCTTTCATGAGTTTTGACAAACGACTTTGGTCGTGTGTTTGCTCCCCAAAGACGAGAATTCAATCCCCCTCCTTGTGGATTACCTGTCACAAGTTTGGGCGAACGACTTTGGTCGTGGGTTTGCTCCCCACATACATGAATACGATTTCCCTCCCCATGGATTGACTGTCACAAGTTTGGTCAAACGGCTTCGGTTGTGGGTTTGTTCCCCACATATAAGAGTACCCGTTACAAGTTTAGGCAAACGGCTTTGGTCATGGGTTTGCTCCCCACAAACATAAGTTCGATTCCCCTCGTGGATTACCCGTCACAAGATATTGCGAATGGCTTTGGTCGTGGGTTTACTTTCCACGGACATGAGTTTGATTCCCCTCCCTATAGATTACCCATAACGAGTTATTGAGAATGACTTTGGTCATGGGTTTGCTTCTCACAGACACGAGTTCGATTCCCCTTCCCATGGATTACTTGTCATGAGTTTGGGCAAACGGCTTTGGTCATGGGTTTGCTCCTTACAAACAAGAGTTTGATTCCCCTCCCCATAGATTACACGTCACGAGTTTGGGCGAATAGCTTTGGTCGTGTGTTTGCTCCCCATAGACACAAGTTCAATCCTCCTCCCCATGGATTACCAGTCACAAGTTTGGGCGAATGACTTTAGTCATGGGTTTGCTCCCCACATACATGAGTTTGATTTCCCTCCCCGTGGATTACATGCCATAAGTTTTAGTGAATGGCTTTGGTCGTGGGTTTTCTCCTCACAGACACGAGTTCGATTCCCCTCCCCGTGGATTCACGTCACAAGTTTAGGCAAATGGCTTTGTTCATGGGTTTACTCCCCATAGACACAAGTTCGATTTCCTTCCTTATTAATTACTTGTCACGAGTTGGGGTAGTGGCTTTGGTTGTGGTTTTGTTCCTCACAGACATGAGTTCGATTCCCCTCCCCGTGGATTACCTGTCACGAGTTTGGGGGATGGCTTTGGTCATGGGTTTGCTCAACTCAAACACGAGTTCATTTTCCCTCCCTGTGGATTATCTGTAACGAGTTTGGGCGAACGGCTTTGGTCATGGGTTTGCTCCCCACAGACAGAAGTTTAATTCCCTTCCCAGTGAATTACTCGTCACGGCTTTTTTTTAAACATGATCATTGTTCCTCAACCTTAATAGGAAGCTTGGTCCCATATTCCTAATTGGAGTGATTTGCATAAGGTCCTAAAAATCGTTCTATTCCTACACATTCCTTTTTTTTCCTTTCCTTTTTATAGCTTTTCATTGTCCACTCATGGTATGGTGTGTCCTCTTATTTCTGTTACTAATTGTTGAGGGTCAAATATTGCATATTAGACCCCATTTATTATGTGAATTTACGAACATGATATTGTTTAATGGCTTATTTTAATCGTGTTTGTGTGAAAGGTGAATTTAGGAGTCTAGACTGAAAAAGGGTACTAAAATAATGGATTTAATGCTCCGAAGTCACTAAGGCAAGGGACGGACCCCAGGGGACCGAGATCGAAGAATTTACACATTAAAGATCCGAGAAAATCAAGTCCAAGAGGCCTGAAAGTCATCCTGAATGCAAGATCACAAGGTTCCCACCATCCGTTTGGGTCAAAACTTTATATCTGGCCTGATGATCCTAAATTAACCGTACACATCAAATTTCAGCCATTGGATCTTTGTAGTTGTGGCCCAACAGAGAGATCAGAGGGCGTTAGTCATTAAAGAGCATCTTGGTAATCCATAAGCGATCAAGGCTCAAACTTAGGCGTTAGAAAGAGCATGAAAAATAACAAGTACTAATGAAATTTCGTCTCATTTGCATAGTGCAATTAGGAGATACGGATGGCAGAAGTTGTAACAAAAGATAAGGGCAAATTTATAATTATAAAGCCTCTGCTTACACAACCAGCATTGCATCCCAAACCCACGTAAGTTCTATGTGTGAGTTTCACTCGGATGTTTTGCAACATGTGGGCCACTAAAAGCTCAGATCTAGTTCATATTCAGCCCATAGCATAAAATAACCCTGTTGCTTTGATGAACAAAGCGGATTACTCACCAAACATCATAGTGGACCCCACCTTCGCCCCAATCATTCATGAAACAAATAAATCAACGTAACTAATTTTCCACCGATGGCTAATGCAGTCCTCATGCTGGCTGATGGTGTGGCCCACTCAGAGCTCGAATCTACTTCAAACTTAGGGCCATAGGCCCACGTAACGAGCTGAAGTCGGTATAGGGAGCGGATTTCTGGAAAGATCACCATAGTGGACCCCACCAGATGCCATGGTGAAATACATACCTTGTAATGATAGCCAACCAATCACGTGTATCTTGTTACGTGATTTCAGTCACATTCAAACACGAAAAGCCTCAGATTATCAGGGGGTTGTGACCCACCAAAGACTTGGAATTCCTTCATCTTTTGGCCCATGGCCTACCGTGGCCCTACAAAGCCGATAAAGGGAGTGAATTCCTCAAATAATCATTAGGAGTGGACCCCACAGCATGCACCGCAGTCGGTAGTGTAGAAAAAACAAACGAGAGAGACTCTCTCTCCTCTCTGCATCTGCGCGGACGACCGTCTGTTAGGACAAGTAGTGGCTGACCACGGTCATCCAAATGAATGATCTGACCCATCCAACCTATCCAGACGAAGGTTTTAACCAAACCCTAGTCATTTTCATGCATCTATGCATGCATTCAAGGTCACAGCAACAAGGAAAATGTCACCACGTCGATTAGTGGTGTGGTCCACCCAAAACTCGGATCCACTTCAAATCTGGAATAGTGGCCTGAATCGACCCTACGAAGCCAATGATCGATGTTGATTCATCGAAAGATCAAAGGTGATGACTGCTCCACCTCTTTCACACGCAAGTTCGCCCCTGTTGCGTAAGTTGTATTACATAAATAGAAGCTACGCATGCTGCGTGAGCCTCTTAGGCCTATAAAACTAACGGTCCGGTTTGAGGAAAAAGGAGAAACGGAAGCAAGAGCAATGGATCGAGGAGAGCAGAAAGTGTGGGGAGGCTGTCATAAAGAGCTCCTTCTTTCTTCCTTAGTTACTTTTCTTTATGTTTTTTTTCTAAGAGATTTTAGTTCAATCATATCTATGGTTGGCTAAGAGGTGAAGCTTGTAGCGTGATGGGGTGTTTCTATGGTTTTGATTCATGTTTACATTGAACTCTCTTTGATTATAGTTTGATATTAAGGAATGCTTTCAGTTCTTAGTGGTTTGTTGTGACTTAAATTACAATGGATCTGTGATAGCTTTGAGCATGTTCTTAGCATTATAGGGAATGTGAATTTAGGAGTCCCTATTGTTCACCATCGTCTCCTGGGCATGGTTGGATGATGGAACCCTTCCTAACATTCATAACTCTCTTAAATTGATGTGGATTGGCTAAATTCTGTTGTTTGCTTTGTCACATGGGCTTGGTTTTGTGATGGAATTAAATTTAATTCTCATAACTCTCATCTATTGAAAACTGGATCAAAGGAAGTTCAGACTTAGATTTTTAATGATATATCTTCCAACTGGATGAAGATGGGACTCTGATTCTAGTTGTGTTTATGAATGAAGCATAGATCTCCCTGATCTCTAGAAGTGAATCCTTAGAAACCCTAGTTTACCAGCTTTGAATTGTACAAGTTTT
This sequence comes from Magnolia sinica, assembly GCF_029962835.1. Classification (NCBI taxonomy): domain Eukaryota; kingdom Viridiplantae; phylum Streptophyta; class Magnoliopsida; order Magnoliales; family Magnoliaceae; genus Magnolia; species Magnolia sinica. The sequence goes on along the minus strand of NC_080585.1, from coordinate 53,809,267 downwards.
AATTTAAGATTTCACTATTATTCCCTTAAAATTTTCTTGATTTAGATTACATCTTCGTCTAGTTCTAATTCTGGTTACATTCAGATTACATACAAGGTTCTGTCTCTATGGATTCGACCTCGGTCTTACCGAGATTATTACTACTTCACAGCCCTATACTTGAGGTGTAAACAAGTTTTTGGTGCCGTTGTCAAGGACTGACAGTTCGGTTTTTCTGAGATTAGCTAGTTTTAGAATTAGGTTAAATTTAGGGTTTTTATAGTTTTCTAATTTTAGGTCTAGGTTTTTCTATTGATTTTTAGAAACTAACCTAACTTTCCTGTTTTGTAGGACCTTGAGATAAACTTTCTAAATTGGTAATCTCTTTCTAATTGTTTTAATTTTTCAATTTTTAGAAACTTTCTAATTCTAGGGTTTCTTTTATTTTTAGAATTTAACTTACTTTCTAACATTCCTTTAGAAACTTTCTATTTTCTATTTTTAGGAATTTTCCTTTTTAGGACCAGCTTACTTTCTATTTTTATTTTTAGGAACTTTCTAATTTTAGAATTCCTATTTTTAAAAAAAAAATAAATAGAAATTCTAAAACTTTAGAATTACTGGTGGCTATTAATTGGCGGGTTTTAAAATAAAATGCTCCATAAGTGGAATATTAGCTTAGGCCATCATCTATGCATCAGATCCACCTTGTTAATTATGTTCTCCGCCTTGTGCTCACCATAGAAACCAAACACCAGGTTGATTCAAAACTAAGTGGACCACGATGTAGGGTACAAACATCTGTGTTTTAGATTTGACTGATTTTTGGTGTCCCTTCATCCTAGCCGAATGCAGTCAATGGATGGATTAGATGGCGGATACCCAAAACAATGCACCCCATAGAGAGCGATGAAGGTTTTATTGGTTGGCAATCCCTTCCCAACTGTTCCTTGTGGGTGGTCCACTTGAGTTTCCTTTTGGGCTGATTTTTGGCTCCATGGTCTAAGATCGAAGTGTGCATTGAATTGACGGGGTGGATCCTATGTATCCATCGGTCTGTTTGGAGGTACTGGTTTAAGGGTTGCGATCTTCCCATCTTAGAGATATTTAGAAAATCTCTCATCCATGTTTGTTTCCATCAGATTAATTGTCTAGATCACCAAATCATGTCCTTTCAACTATATGTAATAAGGTCATGTTATAGGAAGATCAGAGACGCCTCAGCTCTGAGGTCTAAGGAAATCTAGAGCCGACTCGAGGCATGGAACTAAGCTTGAAGTCTCGAGTGGGTGCGAAGGTTGGTCATCTGATTCGACAACTGTTATGATCTAAGGCCCCAAACGGTATGATTTGAGGCTGAGTCGGTCCGCCCGGAGATCAGAACAGAACCCTGGAATGATCCGTGGTTGAAGCTGTCGGCTCGGAATGATCTGGCGCCGAGGTGTTCGGTTTGGGACTCGAATGGGAACTCACTGATGAGGAAGGCCATGAGGTGTCCCACTATCACACGATTAGCAACGGTTACTCAACCACCTACGTCTACACAACCATACAACTACTGGTTAGCCGAATCACCCGTGAGATAAGGCAAATGCCCCAAGATGCGCCTAGTTAGGCGGATATACCCATCATGTCCTAAGATGCGCCGAGTTATGCAGACATGCCCACCTTAGGTGATAAGGTATAAATAGCATTTTATGGGAAGGAAACAGGTACACAATATCTCACACCCTCTTTCTACACTCTACTTAGACCCAGATTCCCTAGCCTAACTTAAGCATCGGAGGGTCCCCCAGCTTAGCCAAGGTCTCCTTTGCTCACCCTTCTGTGCTGAACCAGCATCCGTTGAAGGTTCACCGCATTGAGTGGAGGGTGGTCCAGATTTTGACCTCAATATTTTTTGGCACCGTCTGTAGGAAACTAATACGAAAAGTCAGTTTCCTATTCTCAAGTACAATGTAAGAGGAAAGAAGAAATCTGCAGTTGTGGAACCGGAGCAGAATGATCAAACTCGGTCTTCCTCATTACTTCATGCCGAGTCAGCTCCAGGGCCTTCCCAGCACTCTCACAATCGGGCTAGTAAGTATCGAGCTATGCAAAGCGAGATACAAGCCCTACGTGACGAAATTAATCAGATGAAATAGCGACAGGAGCAACAGCTGCATCCCATTCAGGAAACGGTCAGACCAGTGGTGGAAATCCAGTCCGCGCTGCAGAGTACAAGACCCAGAGGGTCACAACATCAATCCGCTCAAGTTCCAACTTCAGTTCAAAATCCTCCCCCGACCCAAAACCAAGCTCCGGCTTGGAACACAACAACCCGGGCTCCGACGAATGATTTGGTCCCTCGGCTCTGGCACCGACGGATCTCTGTCATGAGTTAGAGAGGAGGAGAAGAAGGACTCCTGAGGTAGAGGCTCCACAAGAGATAATGACTGAAAATAAAGATCCGTGGGAGGCATGGTTTGCAGAACTTAATAATCGGGTTCTGATACTACAGCAGAATCAGGAGACTTCGTCTGTTCCCTCCGCCGTTCAAGCAATGATGGAAGAGACCGAACCTCCCTTCACCTCTGCAACCATGAGCGAGGTGATGCCGCAGAGGTTCCAAATACCTCCTGTCATCCAGTACTCTGGATCTGGTGATCGTCTGAGCACGTCGAGGCCTATCGTTCATGGATGCAAATCCAGACAGCAATAGACACAATGATGTGTATGAAAGTGCCTTGGTTTGTCAATTAGCATGAGCGTTGAGTCAGCAAGACAAGTGAGCCCCATAGGATGATCGTTCAAGCGTCTGCCTTAACAGGATGTGTGCCCGACCATGTCAAAGGTAAACCTTAGCCTCACATCCCATATCCCAAAACACCAGGTATATAAAACCCTTAAAAATGGACAGAACATCTTAGGGTTTAAGGTGAGAAAACTGTTTTGCAAAATTAAGAAAATCTTTAAGTTTTCTACCTTTGTTGATTTAACCATACATGGTTCGATGAAATCGAACCCTATTATCGATGTCCTTGAAGCTGACTCGATATTATCGAATTGAGGACTTCAGATGTCCAGCAGCTACAAAGAATTCTGGACTAAATTATCGATGAAATGATGATTGTTCGATATCATCGAATTTTGAATCTCGAGTCCATCGAATCGACTTGATAAAATCGACATTAGGGTTTAAGGCTACTAAGGTAAATCATGTGATTCTCAATATATCTAAGAGCTCCTTGATATCCTCGGAGTTCAAATCTCGATGATATCGGTTTGGGACACATATCTATCCAGCTAGTTTTCAGGTTGTTTTTCTTGGAACGAGGGTTACTCGATAAAGTCGATATTCAAATATCGATCAGATTGAGGATGGGTCGATGTCTCGAAATAGGACAAAAACTGTCTCGCAAGCTTGTAGGAAAATTCTCTATAATTATCGATGAATCGACACTACCATCTATATCATCAACATTCAAATTTTGATGATATCGAGTAATGCTCGATCATATCATATACCTGAAATATTTCAAAGGCAAGTGCTCTCGCATTTTCAAATATCGAGGAATTGAACCTTGTGTCGATGAAATCGGAGTTCAAAATCCAATGACATCGAAGCACGTTCAATTTTCTCGACTAGTTGGCAAAAGATTTCAAAAGCGTTTGACATTGACTTCATATCATCGAGCGACCAATCAATGTTATCGAGAGTATACGCTCGATAATATCGAACTCTGTAAAAAATGTGACAGTTTTATATCCGTTGGAACCTTTTTCCTATTTAATGAGAGCTTGCCCTTGGTTGTTGATAAAGAAAATAGAGAGTGCTTTTGTGTGTTTAACTCTAGATCATATACCCTAAGCCTTTTCCCTCATGAAAGTTCATCCTTCAATCCACCCTCATCATTGGCATTCAATAGAGTGGATTGGGGAATGAACTTTCGCATTCAAGGATCCTACAGCTACCATCTTAATGGCAAATCATTAAGCTGGGATGCCTTGAATGCATAGATGATTGGAATCACTCTGTCTCTTGTATAAGAAAACATTTAATAGAGTAGGATTCAATCATAACTTTGACCTAACCTATTGCCTTACATTGGTACATCATCTGAGTTGCGGTTCAAGGGAGCTGAAGATTCTTCGTCGTCAAAGGAGGAGATCTTCATTAATGTGCTGAATGGGGCTCATCTACTTATCTGTAAGTCATTAAAGTCCAGAGGACCCTTGTGATCATTCCTTCTATAGGATTGGATCTAAGGTGTTTCTCACCCTTAGCAAGTCTTCATAGGAGGCCTCCGGTGGGATTATACATGGGGGTGCTTTGTATTGACCCTTACTCTGTGGAGAGCATAAACTGGTTTGAGGTGAACCTAATTTGAAACCTCCAGTTAGAGGTGAGCCTATTGTGAAACCTCCGTTAGGTTCCTTGTGTGGATCCTTGGCCTATGTGGCCTAAAAGTTGGGTGTTGTGTGTTGACCCTTGCTCCTGCGTGGGGCATAAACTTATGTCATGTAGACACGTTAGAGTCAGCCTAGAATCGATTGTCCTGGTTGAGGTGAACCTAATTTGAAACCTCCGGTTTGAGGTGAACTTGTTGTGAAACCTTCGTTAGTGAGATCCAGTATATCAAGGGTTGAGTGTGTCCGCCGGAAGTGGAGTAGACACGTAGTCGAACCACTATAAAAATGACTATGTTTATGATTGCAATTTACTTTTATTACTTGTGTGATTTCTCTGAATGTTATCATATTACATGCACACATGGTTATTTGGAACTAAGTAGAATCACACCTCACACACAGTCACTTCCATCATGAATTATGTTTCTTATCTTATATATGTTTTGAATAGTTTTGTTATTGGATCCTTTATTTGGTTTGGAAGCCATTAGAGTTACATTGAAGCAATCCTAATACATGCATATTTATTCAGGATAGGGTGATAGGTTTTTAAAATACCGTAAAATATTAAAAAGTCCTATTCACCCCCCTCTAGGACATATTAGCATATTCCCACTCAACTAAAGCAGTCATTACCGCAATTTCAATTAGTATCAGAGAGGGTCTCTCTTAAGGGCTTCACCGCCTAGAGAGTGATCTTGACTGAAGTTGGTAATATGGCTAAAGGAGAGGGCTCATTTGTAACTAGACTTCCAGTATTTGATGGATCAAATTATACATACTGGAAAGCTAGGACGCATTACTTTCTGAGATCTTTGGATCATGATGTTTGGGATATTGTTGAAAAAGGATATGTACCACCAACCGAACAAATAGTACTTGAAAATGGCACAACTATCACCAAACCAAAATCTAAAAAAATGTAGTCAGCATTCAATAAAAATAAATGAATATTTGAAGCTAAAGCTATGAATGCTATCTACTATGCTGTGTCCCAAGAAGTCTTCAATCAAATCAGTATGTGTGGAACTGCTAAAGAAGTATGGGACTTGTTGGAAACAACCCATGAGGGAACCTGCACAGTGAAAAGATACAAACTGCAGCTCCTAACATTATAGTTGGAAGTCTCAGAATGAAAGAGCATGAGACCTTCATGGAGTTTTTTACAAAACTGAACATCATTTGCAACTCCATGGGTGGATTAGGAGAAAAAGTTCCATTTCTAAAAATCTGTAGGAAAATTCTGAGATCCTTACTGGAACGATTCAACTCGAAACTTACAACTATTGAAGAATGTAGAAACATGGATGAAATGAAAGTAGAAGAACTCGTAGGTTCCCTACAAACATTTGAACTACACTTCAAGCAAACTTCCAAACCCAAAAATATTGTCCTCAAAACTTCAAAGAACACTACAAATGAGGAAGATGAAAGTAAAAGGGAGAATGAAGATGAGGAAGTGGCTTTGTTGGCTCAACAGTTCAAAAAGTTCTTTCATAGAAATCGTGGCAGACCATTTAAAGGAAGACAGTTGGACAACAAACATTCTACAAGAAAATCTAGTAAAAAGACCAAGGAACCACAATATTATACCTGTCAAAAGTTTAGACATCTGTCTACTAAATGCCCAAATAGGAAAAACAAGGGAAAGGCAATGGCAGCCACATGGGATGATTCTGAAGAGTCAAATTCTGAATGTAATGACTCGGAGAGTGATTGTGACCGAAAATCCCTGAAAATTCTTATGGTCTCTACAGCTTCCAACATTCGCATAGAAATGAAAACATCAAAGAACCTCAAGCCATTGAATTGTTTCCATCTGATGATGAGGAAACTGGAAGGAACAAGAAGAAAAGGATAAACTACAGGATGCTTACAATCAACTCTACATTCATAGTAACAATATCCTTAAAAGACTTGGAATAACTAAAAATAAAAATAAATTGCTGCAAAAAGATTTGGATAAAACATTGGAAATCAATACACACCTAATCGATGATTTACAGTAATATCACTCAGATAATGATAGACTAGAAAGAATCAATATCTTCCTTAAATCCGAGTTTCAAAAACTAAACAAACAGGTTGAGTTATTGAAAGATAAAAACATGCTCCTTCAAAATGAAAATCACACACTCCTATTTGATTTAGAAAAATACAGAAAATCTGCTGAGATAAACTATAAGTTTTCTCAGAGTGGTGAAAAATTAGAAAAACTTTTAGGGATGGGAAGACCGGGGAAAGACAAGAGTGGAATAAGATATGACAAATTCAAAACAAGATCCAAAATGTAGTAACAATATTTGAGAAATCAACTGCATCAGGGAGTAAAACAAAGACTACTTCTGTTTGTCATTTATGTGGAGATTCTGGCCATTATAAATTAGAATGCATGTCTCCTGGGAGGACTCAACTCAATTCTAGTCAAAATCATATAGGTAAATACAGACAAACCAGAAGAACAATGGAAAATGTTAGGAGTCCACCTGGGAATATGGCTAGAAGTAATACACATCCATCACCACCCAGAATAGTAAGAAATCCTGTCATGAAATGGATAGTAAAAGAAAAGAATAATTGCCTTGTTACTCACTTAAATCATATAACAGGCAATAATGCTAAGTGGTACCTTGACAGCGGGTGCTCAAGACATGTCACAGGTGACAAATCCCTTCTTTCAAATTACTCAGATCTTAATGATAGGATAGTTACTTACGGAGATGGAAGCATTGCTAAAGTAGTAGGATGCGGAACCACAAAAGGAATGGAAATGCTAAAAAGGGATAATGCTTTTTATATAAAAGGATTGACTCATAATCTTTTAAGCATCTCTCAAATATGTGACAACAAGCATGTGGTTACCTTTGACAAACAAAAGTGCAAAATTCTGGATCTATCAAGAAAATCAATTATGGAGGGTCTTCGCACTAGTGACCACTGTTATGTCATCAATGGCAATCGAAAGGTTGATCCATATGCTTAATAACAATTGAGCATGAAAAACATGTCTAGGTCATGCATCTAGATCTGGATGGTTGTTGAAATGATGCAATTTTAATGATTTTCATGATATATCTGAAGTCTCTCACCTCAATTTTTTCATGTATAAACATTCTGATGTTTATAATTTTGGATGGTACAAATTTTGTACAAATTTTGATGTGTATATAGACTGATATGAAAATATACTAAGCTATACATATATAAAAGATCATTGAAGTGTTGGAACAAATGTCATACATCTTCTCTTTGATAAGTCTATCGATAAATCGTATGAATACTCGATTAAATCGAACAAATATCGATATCATTGACGCCCCTTTTGGAATCAGAAGCATCACATGTTCTAGAATGCCATCAAGGACATCTTCGATAACATCGAATGGGGTACATCGATATCATCGAAACCAATGTCGATGATATCAAAGTTTACCGCCCAATAAAAAGCGGACGAGCGGGAAAATTTTCATTTCATTACTCAAAGCTCGTTTTCTCTCCTCTGGTCGAATCCTTGGCCATTCTACACGATTCTTCATCTGTGAGTCTCCAAGATCTTCAAATTCGATAATACCTTGTCTATTTCCCTAATCTTCAAGATTGCATCTTGTGTCTTTTTGGTATTTCTGGATTAAAGAGGGAAGTTCTATCTAAAAGATCATCAATTCAACAAATCTCAATCTTAGAGGTTACCGTTGTGTGGGAAAGAACAAGGGAAAAATGTCTAGTCCTAGAGAATCCTTAAGATCCTCCAGTCCTTGCTCCAAAGGAAAGGGCAAGGGCATCGGATCAAGGGACCCCAACACGCCAGCGAACCAGACAAATGACGCGTAGTGGGTCTCAACATGACGCACTTGTCCCTCCTCCCTCTAGGGTAGATCCCATTCTGACTAAATATACCAGAAGGAAGTTGGTCCATGAACGGAAGATTGACAGGGAGTGCCTAAAACCGTACAATCTAGAACCCCTCTTAGCTGCAATTGATTGGTTGCCTCTTCCCGACTTTGACGGCCCATGTCATGCTGAAAGAACCTATAGCTTCTTTGCTTCCAGCCATTCCCCATTCGCAGAACCTCCATGTAACCTCTCGAAAAAATTTGTATAAAGGCCCGAGTACCACCTTAGGTAGAAATCCCTAAGGACCGTATTTTATAGAAATTATATACGAAAATTAGTTAAGTACTACACTGAATTAATCGGTGGATTAGTTTGAACCACTATCTATACAAATGGTAAGGCCCAAACCCGTCAAAATCACTAACTCAACACTACTTAAAAACCTAGGAGGAATCCTAAAAGCCAGTTGCTCTCGGGAGCATATTGAAACTCCGTATCGGACCTGAACCGCACGTCGAAAGTCTGATAACTGCCAAAGTATAGGGTTATGACTGTCTTATTGGGTTTGACAACCATCATGGGAATCAAGCGCAGATAGTATCCAGAAATGCACAACTTGAGCCCCAAGCAAAGTGTTTGAGAAACGCGAGTATCTTTAGAAAATGAACCAAAACTTAAGTAAATTGGGTCATTGGCTTGCGGGCAAAATTAAAGATTTCAGACCATTAGTTTCTCACCAAACTTCACCCATGGATCAGGAAAATTTTTCTGCACATATCTGTATATTTGTGGCCCTGATCGAGTGACAACGACCGTTGATCTGACACGGGTCCTCCACGGTCGATCCGCTAACCTGATCATACCAAAATCATAACTTGGCTTAGATCCATAGTCAGAGAACTCGTTCCATGTCGTAGGTGTGTAATGGACCTCCAGATGTGTCCCGTTTGCCCGAAACAGGCACCTTTTGGCTGTCACCTAAGTATATCATGGCCCTGGGGCCATTTACTCCAGCTCTGGGCCTATATAATGCCCTTAAACCACCCCATTCCCATTCCATACGAATTTCTCTAACCCCAAAAGAGAGAAGAGAGAAAATAAGAGAAAAGAGCGAGGAGAAGAGAGAGAGTTCGGGAGATTGTTGCCGGGATTCACTCCCACTACTCCACATGCTGATTCACCTCCCCACCATTGCTATGCGAATACTTTCAACTATGATTTAGGTAAGAAATCCTAACCCTAATCTTAATTTAGGAATCCAAATAGAGTAATTGATGAAATAGCTAACCTATTTCATGATTTAGGTACCCGTTGTTCTGTATTCGGGAACGTAGGATTCAAACCGAGTTCGAAACGAGCAATCAGATGAAAGGTGTGGACTATAAATGTTTAGGTTATGGTTTTCAAGGCTTTCAATGTCAGCAATGATTTATGTTTGACTTGATTACCACCATATGATCTTAGTTACAACGATTTCGATATATTATACATGTGTGAACTATGTAGAATATAAGGTGCATTCCATGTGTTTGTTGAAATGTTTGATTGAATGTGAAATTGTGATTTATGCTTGCCATGATTTCTAAACTAAGGTTAATGTTTGCCATATGCTTTATAACCTAATTTATGTAAGGTTTTTCTATAGTTCTTGCCGTAACTAATCTAGTCTATGTATTTAGTAATGTGCAGTTCAAGTGTTTGATAAAATGTCTGAATGAGAAATTGTTGATGAATTGTGTTTAATAAGGGCATTGAGATAGGATTCTCAATTACTTTATCTATATGTATAGTTTCCTTCATGTAATCTTAATTTCAATTACGCAATTTATGAATGAAATGCGAATAGTTGGTAACATGTTCAATGCGTTCGATGAAATGCTCAAATGAGGAATTGATTAGAATTGTTTGTCGAATGCTTATATGATTAACACATGTATTTACATGCTACATTTGCATAAGTTGGGGACTGCAACATGGTCCAGGCAATCGGTAATAGTTCCCATTTGAATGGTCAGATTAGTCTTGCCACATTTGATACGTTTGGCGAATCCGGGTCATACGATGATTGTCGACAGTGGTTAGGCCACGTGGAGTACTTATGCACACACTGTCGATTAATTCAGCATGCTCTCGTACCAACCTAACTTGTCTAATAAACCGATTGGCTTATTATATGTTCACTATGTATGGACGCCACTACTTGAATCTAAGATACCCCCGTCAGTGTAGAAGCCCATTTTAACCATGGTACCATGATCCACTAAGACTCATGAGTCGGGCATAGTGGTATGGGACACCGTGGTCAAAGTGATTGGCCTATGCTGGGGTGACGAGCCTCCCTGTAGTGACTAGTGAGCAACTCAAACTCATAAGCCGAATACGGTGGTATGGGACATTCTATTCGAGCTGTCGGCCTGCGCTGAGGTGACGAGCCTCCCTGTAGTGACCTCGAGTATAAACTATCAAACTTACCTATCCATTGCTTTTCATTAGGAGTGATGTCCTACAACTTACCTATCGTATGTGATTAACTAGGATTGACGACCCTATATGGATCTTTCGGTTGGGTAAATGATATAAAGGGAGGTACCTTAGCTTCTCGAATTTGCTGTATGAATAAGCCTAATCAAGTACTCAGCTAACACGATAATGCACCGCATTGCTTGTGCTTTGGCGAGGAAGTGCACTTTAGGGAGTTTGTCATGTGCAAATGGTTGATGTACTCACTTGAGGGAGTGTCGTACGAGGGCATGCATCATTACTGCATATCATCTCTGCATTAATAAGAGTAGTTAGGGAATAATTATTGTACTGCTTTTTCATTACTGCTTGATTGAATTGATAATACGTTAACCTTTGCCTTATAGTACCACTGAGTTGATCACTCACTCCCACTCTGGGATGGAGTTTTAAAATACCAACCAGACTCTGGTTTAAATGCAGGTGATGCCAGAGTCTATGCAGCTGATCTGGATTTCGTAAATGAGAAGGAGGAATTCTCCTATATTTAGCTATCAGGCGAGTCTATGTAGACCTCGTGCTGATTCGATGGGATTACAAGGATACATGGATTAGTTAGACATGTACATTTTGATATTTTGTAAATTTTGAAACAATACATGTTTATATTCAGCCCGGTATCATACTCATACTCTGGAGGTTGCGACACCCTCACGTACTTATATATATATATATGTGTGTGTGTGTGTGTGTTTCAGTCTTTCGCTTGCTAAATTAAATTGTCTCTAGAGTATGATATGTTGTTTTAGTATAATCCTCCTCATGTTTAATGCACTAACATGGACAACATTTAAACATCATTATCTATGTTTGATGTGTTGGATCTCAGGAGTTGAGCTTTGCTCGACCCTCAAAATTCGGGGCGTTCCAAGTTGGTATCAGAGCATGATTTGGATGAAACTGGACCTGGGTTATGGTAACACGATGCATACTGACGCACTTTGACTTAGGAGGGGGTAATAAAATATAGAAATGATCTTAAGATCCCAAGGTTTTGTCGATGGATAAAATTGACCGTTGTAATGTAGCTCGTACGCGTTCGAGATCATGTGAAATGATCTCAGCCCCTTTTTTAGGCTGTAAATGGACAAGTTATAACAAAAATTCGACGAATCCCAAATTTGAAATAAATCAGAAGGTGCGAATACGCACTAGCTAGATCGATAAAACACGGCATGCGGGCGTAAGGGCCTAAAGCCCGATTTTCAGTGCGACCCAGGGGCTGCCCCGCATGTTTCCAGCACCTCGGGAGGGGGTGGCCATCGCCAGCAACCCAGGGGGGTGTGGCGGCACTGCCCAGACTGTGGCACGCCGCTCGCCTTCATAGCGGGCCGTGGCGGGCCCACGGTTCCGGCGTCCCACCACCCTTCAGCCACTCATGTGGGCCCTGTCCACATGTGGGACCACTCCGTTTAAGCCCCCTTTGCTCCCCTTTGTTCATTTCACCCCTAGCCTAACCCTCTAAACAACTCCAAACCCCTCCAAAACCCATTTCCCTTTTAACTCCCCTTTTTCATACACTCAAACTTTTATTTTCTTCCATATCTTCCACCTCTCTACCTTGATTTCTTTAAAACCCCCCTCATACAACTCTTCATCTTCCCATTTCACACCCATATGAGGACAAAACTCATCTTTTGTGTCCCATAACCTTCCAAACCCACGAATCCACCTCATTCTTAAGCTTTTCCAACTCCATGCCTCTTTTTGAGCTTGTCACCACTATCTTTTCCATTTTAACACTCCTTTCCCTAATGGAAAAGAGAAGAGCGGCCTCGGATGAGGCCAGGCCGAGCCGTCTAACCCGATCGAGGAAGCAAGCAAGCGTCATGGCTATTACGAGCGCTGAGCGAGAGCGAAGAACAAAACGGGACCTTGATCCCCATATCTCACTCGAAAGATCTCTACTGGTGGGCACTGGACTTGGTAAGTTTCATAACCACAAAGTCATATTTGAAGCACATGTTAATGAAAGACTATTTGGGTTGTACCCAGTGATGGACCTCATGTTGGAGTCCGGGTGGGGTCCCATATTTGAAAGCAAGTCTCATACAAGTGAAGGCACTATCCGAGCCTTCTATGCCCACACACGGAATCCACTACTAGAGCCACTTCAATTTTCTATTCCCTTGGGGAGGCAGGAAGCCATAGTCGATGTAAATGTGATAGCCCGTATTATGAGAATTGAGCATGGGGTGGTACATGCTAGTGCATCTCGTCTCACTAGTGTGCGAGAGAGAGATCACCGCATGCGGTTTCTTTGTGGCCAACTGGCTCATTGGAGGCGAGGCAATAGCCTCCCATCGACTAAGATGATGGTAGACTTCCGCCTACTCCACCACATATGTACGTACAACGTGTATCCTAGGTGGAGCAACCATACGGAATGCACTCATCTCATGGTGGACTTCCCGTACAGAACTGGACAGGGAGATAAGTTGTGTCTGCCTACTTTCACCCTGACACAGATAATCAGGACCATACACTCTACTAGGGGAGGTGCTTCACTCCCATTCGGCCGACTTATTTGCAAGATTGCCCGTAATTTTGGCTTTAGTCTTAATATGGATGAGCTTGCTCCGATCCACTTCATTAATGACACTATACTCAACAACATGGGGATCGGTCCTAGGCAACGTCAAGCCCGGCTCGATGAGTATGGGGATGAAATAGAAGATGAAAGTGAAGAGGAAGATGAAAGTGAAAATGAGGAAGAAATTGAGGAGGAAGGAAGTGGAGAGGGAGAAGGCACTAAAGATGAGGGAGACAGTGAGAAGGAAGAGCAAGACAAAGAAGAGGAGGCCCACGACTCTGATGGGGGACCTCTTACTGCTACTAGTGAGGACCATTATGATCGGGCTGCCTTAGAAGCCCGCATGGCCAAAATTGAAGAAAACCAGGATGCCCTGAGATAGGAGGTCAAGAAGAATTAGGCTTACCTAAAGTAGAAATTCAAGAGGATGTCTCGCACTCTAAAGACCCTCTTGTACTATGTGCAGGATAAGGGTGCGCCTCCACCTTTACCAGAGTCAGCAGACTAGTCCTGTATTGTAGTTGTCTTATGGTTTTCCTTGTTTCTTGTTTTTCTTTGTGATAGCCTTGGTAGGCTCAGTTGGATGTTGGTGTGCTTAGTGTTTAAAGCTTCTATTAGGTTATCTTACATGCATTCTCTGTCATGATTCATGTAATACTACATCTCATGTATTATGACAATTTTGGCTAAATGAAATGCATGAAACTTCCTTTGTTATGAAATGTGTGGAATGTTTGAAAAATTGAGTAATGTTGTTCTAAAATCTCACACATGTTGTACCCTATGTTGTATATAGGGAATGTCTCCTAAAAATACTCGGAACATTACACGTCTCGCACTTGGCGAATCAATTCACGAGGCACCTCCCTTAAGCGATAGCCATACGGACCCCAGCTTGGGCTTGGATATTGAGACTATGCCGGATTCACAGTCGACTACTAGCCCCACCAATGGGCCAACACCTTAGATATCACTGGTTCCGAAACAGAACCGTGCATCTACATGAATGCCACACATGCCATAGGCAGCTCCTCCCCCTGATAGGTTGGAGCAAATGATGCTCCTAATACAGCAACAACAACAAGTTTGGACCACTATTGCGGGGGCCATTGCCCAAAACATGAACATGGTTCTGCCTACGCCACCTGTGCAGCCTGCTAGAGCCATGAACATTAGTGGCTTGTTTGAATGCTTTCAGTGTTTTCGTCCTCCTACTTTCACAGGAACTCACCGACCCGAGGAGGCTGAGTATTAGTTAGACCATATTTCCAAGATGTTGAAGTTGTTGCACTGTACTGAGGCAGAGCAAGTGGAGCTGGTTACTTACATGTTCGAGAAGGAGGCTAGTCTTTGGTAGGACAGCATCCTACGAATTGTCCCCACAGGACGTGTGGATGTGGGACGCATTTGAGGCTTGCTTCCATAGAAAGTATTTCCCCCTCACTTACCGTAATGAAAAGGAGAGTGAATTTCTCCACCTCCGATAGGGAGGGATGATCGTTGCTGAATACGAGAACCACTTTATGGAGCTGGCCAGATATGCTCCACTGATCCGAGCAGACGAGCCGATGAGAATGCGGCGATTCTCAAAGAGTCTGCGGCCCGATATCCATACGAAGATGTGTTGCGCTAGCATTCCCAACTTCACTGAGCTAGTGAACATATCCCTATGAGCTGAGAAGGATGGAGATAGACTGTCTCGCACACGTTTACCAATGGGCTCAAGACCTTGGACTGAATTACCGAACCGACCATTCCTCGGCAAGAGGCTATGTGCAGATTCACCTCCCAGGCTTATGACTCCACCGATCTAGCCGAGACGATCAGATCTTTGGTGCACCTACTGTAAGAGGGTGGGCTATATAGACACCTACTATTTTACCAAGATGAAGAACAACGGCTTTATGCTGCCTCAGAAGATCAACCACCAGTTGCCCCAAGCTATTTCGGCTCCACCTCTATAATCAGCACCGCCAGCATAGCCTTTTTATAACCAACCATACCTCAAAATAAGCTGCCTCAATGACCTATGGTAGCACAACCGGATCATCCTCAACAAGCTCATGTACACGCACTTGCAGCTGAAGCATCTAAGGCAGCAATTGCAATGTCTTTAGCCTTTGAAGTCACTGCCCACATTCAAGGTACACCTGTATTTCTATTAGTTGACACCGGGTCCACTATTTTGATAATATCATGCTCTATAGTCAAGTGATTAGGATTGAGCACTACTCCTATGGTTGGGGTGAGAGTCCTTACCACAATAGGGACTTTCTCCAATGCTACTAAGTTTTGTCAAGATTGCCTGATAAACTTAGGAAGCAGAACGGTGTGCATTAACCTGATTGTCACCCCGCTACATCATTACGGCGTCATCCTCAGCATGGATTGGCTCACCGAAATGAAGGTAGAGATCGATTGTGATACCAGATTGGTGACAACCCGTAGACCTGAGGGCGCGACCTTTCCTTTTCCAGTTCAGGTCAGTTGACCCTACCACATAAGTTGTTACGCTTCCTTATTGGAAAATATTGATGGTCCGACACTTGGGGACATGCCTGTAGTCTAAAATTTCACGGACATGTTCATAACGATACTTGGACTACCTCCACGGCGCAAGATCGACTTTACTATCGACCTTGTGCCTGGTGCGACGCCCATTTCCTTGCCAACATACCACATGCCTATGTATGAAATGGAGGAATTGAGGAGGCAGATAGATGATTTGCTGGAATTAAGTTTTATACGGCCTAATGTATCCCCTTGGGGAGCACTGGTATTGTTTGTAAAGAAGAAGGACGCTGCGGTTGTGTATTGATTATCGCAGGCTGAATCACATCGTGGTCAAGAACAAGTACCCTCTACCCAAGATAGATGACCTGTTTAACCAGTTAAAAGGGGCATAATATTTCTCTAAGATCAACCTGTAGTCAAGGTATCATCAGTTGCACGTCAGGGATGAAGACGTACAGAAAACGGCATTCAGAACCAGTTTTGGGTACTATGAGTTTCTTGTGATGTCATTTGGACTTACAAATACACCGGTCGTATTCATGAACCTCATGAATCGGGTGTTTCAGCCGTATCTGTACCAGTTCGTCATTGTATTTATATATGACATTTTAATATACTCCAAGAGCCAAAAGGATCATGAAAAGCACCTGTGAGCAGTCTTTGATACTCTCAGGAAGAATCAGTTATTTGCTCGATACCAGAAGTGCAACTTCTAAAATGAAGAAGTCAAGTTTCCGGGACACGTGGTGTCCAAGGAAGGAATTGTCGTGGACCTTGCTAAGGTGACTACAGTACAGACTGGGAACAGCCCGGTTCGGTTATTGAAGTGAGGATTTTCCTCGACCTTACAGGCTACTATCGTCGATTTATTAACGACTTTTCCAAGATAGCCCGACCGCTATCTCAACTCACTCAAAAAGATCTTTAGTTTTCCTGGAACGAGAAAGCAGAAGCAGCCTTTCAAGAATTGAAGGACAAGCTGACGTCCGCACCTATGCTAGTATTGCCAGAGTAAGGGGTTAGATATAATATATACACCGACGCATCTCGTATTGGTTTGGGTTGTGTTCTTATGTAAAAGGACAGAGTGCTTACCTATACATCGCGATAGTTGAGGAAACACGAAGAAAACTACCCCACGCACCACCTGAAATTGGCAGCAGTCATTTTTGCATTAAAGCTCTGGAGACATTACCTCTATGGAGAGGAGTTCAAGCTCTTTTGCGACCACAAGAGCCTCAAGTACATCTTCACGCAGAGAGACTTGAATATAAGGCAGCGTCGTTGGATGGAGACCTTGAAAGACTTCAAGTTTGAGGTCTCCTACCATCCTAGCAAGTCCAACCTTGTGGCCAATGCGTTGAGCCGCAAGAAGACAATAGAATTTGTAGCTCTACTGCTGATAAAAGAGTGGAATATGGTAGAGTTTATGCGAGACTTCAAACAGAAGTTTACAATTGAGGAGCCATTCGAGAGCAACGCACACATGCACATACAGCCACTTATTGATGACCGTATTATTGCAGCCCAGAAAGAGGATGAACTGTTCGTAAAGATGAGAGAACAAGGAAGTGACAGTGAAGAATCTGAATGGAGAATTGGCTTGGATGGAGGTTGCAATATCGTGGCCGCCTATGCGTCCTAAACCTCCATGACTTGAAGAGGGAAGTTTTAGAGGCCGCTCACAATTCGAAGTTGGCAATGCATCCTGGTAGTATGAAAATGTGTCGTGATATGAAACGTTTGTACTGGTGGGAGAACATGAAGGCCCAGATAGCAGACTTCGTGGCCCGTTATCTCACGTGCCAGCAGGTCAAGGCCGAACACCGCCGACCTCTTAGTTTACTTCAGCCCATGCCCATAACTGAATGGAAATGGGACTTCATATCTATGGATTTCATTTCTGGGTTATTGAAGACGAGAAAGGGGCATGACTCCATTTGGTTGATTGTGGACCGATTGACGAAATCGGCTCATTTCCTCCCGATTAGAGTTTCAAACTCAGTAGATGATTTGGCCAAGCTGTACATTAAGGAGATTGTACGGCTACATGGAATTCCTATGAAGATTGTGTTGGATCGGGGCACGTAATTCACGTTTATTTTTTAGACTCGAATCCAGGAAGCAATAGGAGTGAAACTGAAGTTCAGTACCACATTCCACCCACAGACAGATGGGCAGACGAAACGGGTAAATCAGATATTAGAAGATATGTTGCGGGCGTGTGTGCTTGATTTCAAGGACAGTTGGGATGACTGCTTTCCCTACGCCGAGTTTTCTTATAACAACAGCTTCCAAGCGAGCATTGACATGGCTCCTTACGAAGCATTGTATGGGTGCCCATGTCAAGCACCACATTCTTGGGCAAAAGTTGGTGAGAAGAGTTTGGTTGGCCCAGACCTAGTATAGGCAACCTCAGAGAAGATCGACATTATCAGGCATCGACTCCTTATAGCCCAAAGTAGATAGAAGAGTTACGCTGATACCCGACGGCGACAGTTGGAATTTGAAGTTTGGAACCACGCATTCCTGAAAGTTTCCCCAATGAAGGGAGTCCTTTATTTTGGCAAGAAAGGGAAGCTTACGCTGAGATTCATTAGGCCATTTCAGATTTTAGATCGAGTGGGTGTGGTAGCATACCGTCTCGGCTTGTCCACACCACTCGCAGGTGTACACAACGTATTTCATGTATCGATGTTGAAGAAATACGTTCCTGACCCTTCTCATATTATCAAATGGGAGCAAGTACAGTTAAGTGAAGATGCTGCCTATGTACTTCAACCAACACTTATTCTAGATAGGAAGGAACAAGTTCCGCGCAACAAAGTTATCCCGCTTGTGAAAGTATTGTGGACCCACCACATTAAGGAAGAGGCTACTTGGGAAACAGAAGCTGAAGTTCGTAAGAACTACCCTCAGATCCTCGAGGAGTATGAGAAGGTACTAATTTCGAGGATAAAATTTTTCTTTAAGGGGGGTAGATTGTAACGTCTAGGAAAAATTCATATAAAGGTCCGAGTACCACCTCAGGCAGAAATCCCTAAGGACCATATTCTGTAGATATTAGACAAAAATTAGTTATGTACTAAACTGAATTAATCGATGGATTAGCTTGAACCACTATCTATACAAGTGGCAAGACCTAAACCCGTCAAAATCAGTAACTCAACACTGTTAAAAACCTAGGAGGAATCCTAAAAGCCGGTTGCTCTCGGGAGCACATTGAAACTCCGTATCAGACCTACGCCGCATGTCGAAAGTCCAATAACCGTGAAACTATAGCGTTATGACCGTCTTATTGGGCTTGACGACCATCGTGGGAATCGAGCCCAAATAGTATCCAAAAATGTACAACTTGAGCCTCGAGCAAAGTGAATGAGAAACGCAAATATCTTTAGAAAATGAACCAGAACTTAAATAAATTGGGTCATTGGCTTGCGGGTGAAATTGAAGATTTCAAACCATCAGTTTCTGACAGAACTTCACCCATGGATCAAGGAAATTTCCTTGCACATATCTATATATTTGTGGCCCTG
Organism: Magnolia sinica; assembly: GCF_029962835.1. Classification (NCBI taxonomy): domain Eukaryota; kingdom Viridiplantae; phylum Streptophyta; class Magnoliopsida; order Magnoliales; family Magnoliaceae; genus Magnolia; species Magnolia sinica. The sequence goes on along the minus strand of NC_080585.1, from coordinate 53,789,959 downwards.
ATCGAGCGATAACGACCGTTGATCTGACACAGGTCATCCACGGTCGATCCGCTAATCCGATCATACCGAAATCATAACTTGGCTTAGATTCATGGTCAGAGAACCTGCTCCATCCCGTAGGTGTGTAATAGACCTCCAGATGTGTCCCATTTTCCCGAAACAAGCACCCTTTAGCTGTAACCTAAGTATAGTATGGCCCTGGGGCCATTTACACCAGTTCTAGGCCTATATAATGCCCTTAAACCACCACATTCCCATTCCATACAAATTTCTATAACCCTAGGAGAGAGAAGAGAGAAAAGAAGAGAAAAGAGTGAGGAGAAGAGAGAGAGTTCGGGAGATCGTTGCCAGGATTCACTCTCACTACTCCACGTGCTGATTCACCTCCCCACCATCGCTATGTGAATCATTTCAAATATGATTTGGGTAAGAAATTCTAACCCTAATCTTGATTTAGGAATCCAAATAGAGTAATCGACGAAATAGCTAACCTATTTCATGATTTAGGTACCTATTGTTCTGTATTCGGGAACGTAAGATTCGAACCCAGTTCGAGCAATCTGACGAAATGTGTGGACTATAAACGTTTAGGTTATGGTTTTCAAGGCTTTTAATGCTAGAAATGATTTATGTCTAGCTTGATTGCTGCCATATGATCTTAGTTACAACGGTTTTTGATATATTATACATGTGTGAACTATGTAGAATTTAAGGTGCATTCCATGTGTTTGTTGAAATGTTTGATTGAATGTGAAATTGTGATTTATGCTTGCCATGATTTCTAAACTAAGGTTAATGTTTATCATATGATTTATAACCTAATTTGTGTAAGGTTTTGTTATAGTTCTTGTCGTAACTAATCTAGTCTATGTATTTAGTAATGTGTAGTTAAAGTGTTTAATAAAATGTCTGACTGAGAAATTGTTGATGAATTGTGTTTAATAAGGGCATTGAGATAGGATTCTCAATTACCTTATCTATATGTATAGTTTCCTTCATGTAATCTTAATTTCGATTACGCAATTTATGGATGAAATGCAAATAGTTGGTAACATGTTCAATGCGTTCGATGAAATGCTCAAATGAGGAATTGATTGGAATTGTTTGTCGAATGCTTATATGATTAACACATGTATTTACATGCTACATTTACATAAGTTCGAGACTACAACGTGGTCTAGGCAATCGGTAATAGTTCCCATTTGAATGGCCGAATTAGTCTTGCCACATTTGATATGTTCAGTGAATCTGGGTCGTATGATGATTGTCAATAGTGGTTAGGCCATGTGGAGTGCTTATGTGCTCCATGTCGATTAATTTAGCGTGCGCTTGTACCAATCGAACTTGTCTAATAAACCGATTGGCCTATTATGTGTTCACCATGTATGGATGTCACTGCTTGAATTTAAGATACCCCCTCTAGTGTAGAAGCCCATTTTAGCCATGGTACCACGATCCGCTAAGACTCATGAGCTGGGCATGGTGGTATAGGACATTGTGGTCGAGCGATCGGCTTACGCTGGGGTGACGAGCCTCCCTGTAGTGACCAGTGAGCAACCTAAACTCATGAGCCGAATACGGTGGTATGGGACACTGTATTCGAGCTATCGGCCTGCGCTAAGGTGACGAGCCTCTCCATAATGACTTCGAGTATAAACTCTCGAACTTACCTATCCACTACTTTTCATTAGGAGTGATGTCCTACAACTTGCCTATCGTATATGATTAACTAGAATTGATGACCCTATATGGATCTTTCAGTTGGGTAAATGATATAAAGGGAGTACCTTAGCTTCCTGAATTTGTTGTACGAATAAGCCTAATTAAGTACTCGGCTAACACGATCATGCACGCATTGTATGTGCTTTGGCGAGGAAGTGCACTTTAGGGAGTTTTCCATGTGCGAATGGTTGATGTAGTCGCTTGAGGGAGTGTCGTGCGAGGGCATACATTATTACTGCATTTCATCCTTGCATTAATAAGAGTAGTTAGGGAATGATTGTTGTACTGCTTTTTCATTACTGCTTGATTGAATTGATAACATGTTAACCTTTGCCTTATAGTACCACTGAGTTGATCACTCACTCCCACTCTGGGACGGTGTTTTAAAACACTAACCAGACTCTGGTTTAGATACAGGTGATGCCGGAGTCTATGCAGCTGATCTAGACTTCGTAGATGAGGAGGAGGAATTCTCCTATGTTCAGCTATTAAGCAGGTCTATGTAGACCTCATGCTGATTCGACGTGATTACAGGGATACATGGATTAGTTGGACATGTACATTTTGATATTTTGTAAATTTTAAAACAATACATGTTTATATTCAGCCCAGTATCATACTCATACTCTAGAGGTTGCGACACCCTCATGTACTTATATATATGTGTTTCAGTCTTCCGCTTGCTAAATTAAATTGTCTCTGGAGTATGATATGTTGTTTTAGTAGAATCCATGTTTAATGCACTAACATGAACAACATTTAAACATCATTATCTATATTGCGTAAGTGATGCGTTAGATCTTGAGAGTTGAGCTTTGCTTAACCCTTGAAATTCGGGGCGTTACACTCCGTCTATCACTGTGTCTGTTGGGGATATCAACGTAGAAATTACCCCTGAATCTATTGCAAGGATCTTTGATCTCACCTTGTCTTCAGTTGGTCTTTCTGACTTGGACCTTGAAAATGTTGACACTCAAATAAGGTCACGAGATTTCTTTGCTATGGTAGGGATATTCCATGGGGCCATGGTAGGGATATTCCTTGGGGCCAAGGTAATGCTTCATGGAACCTAAGTATCTAGTTCTGCATGGCATCTTCACCTCAAACATGTACCCTTGGGGTACAAATCAAGCGGACCTTATAGGATTTATGACCATAATATTGTATTGTGTGGCAAATGGGACCAAGATATGCCTTCTCACTCTGATAGTTCATCAGTTGGTGTATGCAATTCACACCTCTAGAGACGTCCATCTACCCTTCCCTCGGATTATTCACGTGCTATATCATAAGATCAGTCTTCCACTAACAAAAGATCGGTAACTACCTCTCCAACACTTAAACAAAAACAGCATTAGAAAGATGGATTTGAAGTTTCATCGATATCCAGAAGATCAACCCGAGGAAGAGATTCATAAAGAAGGTGAAATGGGTGAAGGAACTGCATAAGCCGAAGGAGCAGGACTGGCCAAAGGAGATCCACTCGAATCGCAGCAAGCTCCGTCCCCATTCGACCCTATGTAGCCTAAAAGATTCAAACTACATCAAGATCGGATCGGAACGATGTTGCGAGAAGTCACTCAGATGAAGGAGACAATAAATGCAAGGGTCATTGTTTTGGAAAGATTGGTGCCTGGGGTGCAGCAATCGGTGCAGCAACTGGTTGATTTGATAACTTGCCGACTAGACGATACAACACCGTCTTCATCAGCCCCTCCACCGTAGTATCGATAGTCTTCGTGCCATCACATACACCCGATACTCATCTCAGCGTATGGGCATAGATATCTTTTTGAATGCCTTGCGATTTTATGAGTGTATGTGATAGCTACCTAACATGAAAAGTCTAACAGTTCTTTTTGGGATGGCTAATAGAAATCCTCTGCGTGAGGAAAATACTTGTTTGTTTTTTTTTGTGCTCATGGTTGGGCTAGATATTAGGTTTTGTTGGTTTGGATGGATGATGAAATACTGCCAAGCTTGGACAGTTTCTATTTTGGATATTTCTATTGGTAGCTGGTTTATAATTCATATCTCTTTACTGTCATATCTCCTTGCTCTCAATTATGCATGAAATTCTGAGAAATGTTGGTACAAATTGTGACTATCTTCTTCTGCATATTCCTTAACACTTGAGAATTGGTTTTATGATTTATGTCTGTAATGCTATTGTCTGTTAGAATCACAGCTCTCCTTTAACCTGGTATGCTTCAATGGTTTCCTTGCATATAGAGATGTCGTTATCTGTTATACATGTCTCTTACTAATTATGCATGTATCTGGTATACATTGAACTATCTGGATCTCTACTGTTTCTCCCATATGCTTCAACTTTAGTCAACATCTATTGTTATATTGCCCTTTGCCAATGACTGACAAAAAGGGGGAGAACAAATCCCACCACCATGGCGAAAAATTGTGTGTATCTATTTGTTAATGGTGGTACAAGTGTTAGGGGGAGCAGCTACTACTGAATGATACAGTCGTGTGTATGAGCCCAATAGCCTTGTAAAATTGTGTAAAGTTCATGTACACATAATTTAGGGTGTTGGTTTAGATGTTGTTCTAGGTCTTCAGGGTGTTTTGTCATGTAATTGACAAAGGGGGAGATTGAAAGTGCTCTAGTTTGTCAATTAGCATGAGCATTGAGTCAGCAAGACAAGTGAGCCCCATAGGATGATCGTTCAAGCGTCTGCCTCAATAGGATGTGTGCCCGACCATTTCAAAGGTAAACCTTAGCCTTACATCCCATATCCCAAAACACCAGGTATATAAACGCTTAAAAATGTATAGAACATCTTAGGGTTTAAGGTGAGAAAACTGTTTTGCAAAATCAAGAAAATATTTAAGTTTTCTACCTTTATCGATTTATCGATACATGGTTCGAAGAAATCAAACCCTATTATCAATGTCCTCGAAGCTCACTCGATATTATCGAGTTGAGGACTTCAGATGTCCAGCAACTATAAAGAATTCTGGACTAAATTATCGATGAATCGATGGACTATTCGATATCATCAAATTTTGAATCTCAGGTCCATCGAATCGACCCGATAAAATCGACATTTGGTCAATTGTGTCCAAAAAGCTACTAAGGCAAATCATGTGATTCTCGATATATCGAAAAGCTCCTCGATATCCTCGGAATTCAAATTTCGATGATATCAGAAGCCCTTCGATGATATCGGTTTGGGATACATATCTATCCAACTAGTTTTTAAGTTGTTTTTCTTAGATTATGGGTTACTCAATAAAATCGATATTCAAATATCGATGATATCGAGGATGGGTCGATGTCATCGAAATAGGACAAAAACTGTCCAACAAGCTTATAGGAAAATTTTCTGAAATTATCGATAAATCGACACTGCCATCAATATCATCGACATTCAAATTCCGATGATATCAAGTAATGCTCGATCATATCATATACCTGAAATATTTCAAAGGCAAGTGATCTCACATTTTCAAATGTCGAGGAATCGAACCTCATGTCAATGAAATCGGAGTTCGAAATCTGATGACATTTCCTCAACCAGTTGGCAAAGGATTTCAAAAGCGCTTGACAGTTACGTATCATTGAGCGGCCAATCGATGCTATCGAGAGTATACACTCGATGATATCGACCCTTCTCGATGATATCGAACTCTGTCAAAAATGTGACCATTTTATATCCATTAGAACCTTTTGCCTATTTAATGACAGCTTGCCCTTGGTTGTTAATAAAGAAAATAGAGAGTGCTTTGTGTGTTTAACTCAGATCATATAGCCTAAGCCTTTTCTCTCATGGAAGTTCATCCTTTAATCCACCCTCATCATTGACATTAAATAGAGTGGATTGGGGAATAAATTTCCACATTCAAGGATCCTACAGCTACCATCTTAATGGAAAATCATTAAGCTGGGTTGCCTTGAATGCATAGATGATTGGAATCGCTGTCTCCTTTAGAGGAAAACATTTAATATAATAGGATTCAATCATAACCTTGACCCAACCTATTGCCTTACATTGGTACATCATCTAAGTTGCAGATCAAGGGAGTTGAAGATTTTTCATCGTCAAAGGAGGAGATCTTCATCAATGTGTTGAATGAGGCTCATCTACTTATTTGTAAGTCATTAGAGTCCAAAGGACCCTTGTGATCATTCCTTTTATAGGATTGGGTGTAAAGTGTTTCTCACCCCTTATAAGTCCTCATAGGATACCTCTGGCGGGAGTGTACGTGGGATTGCTTTGTGTTAACCCTTGCTCTGTGGAGAGCATAAACTAGTTTGAGGTGAACCTGATTTGAAACCTCCGGTTAGAGGTGAACCTATTGTGAAACCTCCATTAGGTTCTTTGTGTGAATCCTTGGCCTGTGTGGCCTAAAAGTTGGGTTTTGTGTGTTAACCTTTGCTCCTGTGTGGGGTTTCGTGTAGACCTGTTAGAGTCAGCCTAGAGTAGGTTGTACTAGTTTGAGGTGAACCTGATTTGAAACCTCTGGTTTGAGGTGAACCTGTTGTGAAACCTCCGTTAGTGAGATCCGGTACACTCAAGGGTTGAGTGTGTCCGCCAGAAGTGGAGTAGACACGTAGTCGAACCACTATAAAAACGACTGTTTGTGATTACAATTTACTTCTATTACTTGTGTGATTTCTCTAAATGTTATCATATTACATACACACATGATTATCTGGAACTAAGTAGAATCACACCTCACACACAGTCACATCCATCATGAACTATGTTTCTTATCTTATATATGTTTTGAATAGTTTTGTGATTGGATCCTCTATTTGGCTTGGAAGCCATTAGATTTACATTGAAGCAATCCTAATACATGCATATTTATTCAGGATAGGGTGATAGGTTTTTAAAATACCATAAAATATTAAAAAGTCCTATTCACCCCCCTCTAGGACATATTGGCATATTCCTACTTTAACTAAAGCAGTCATTACCGCAATTTTAGTGTAGTGGATTTTTAATCACCCTCATTGGATCTGCTTGGAGTTGGTACCGGCAACTCAAACTCAATTCTGTTGGCTCCTTCGCAATGCTCAGTCGATTATTCCTTACCCAATTCATAAGTGGTAAGAACAGTTAAGCCGAATACTCATCTGTTCATCATCAAGCAAGGGCCTAAAGAATTGTTGAAAGACTTCATCGCCCGTTTCAATGAGGAAACATTGCAGGTGGAGGACTGTGATGTCAAAATGGCGCTCTCTGCCATGTTTAGTTGTTTGGAAGAGGGGAAGTTTACCTCCTCCATTGGAAAGAATCCATCGAAGACGTTAGATGAGCTCGTCACCGAGCTCAGAAATACACTAACACCAAAGAATTCTCCAACTCTTACAAAAATGTTCAAGTAGCAAAGACAACTACCAAGGGGAAGAGGCTGAGGAACGAAGAGCCTTAGTCATCCAGCAAAAAATCAGACGACCGCGTTCCTTGTGATTGTCGCCCATGTAAAAAACCTGACGGTAAGTTTCATTCCTACACTCCCCTCAACACATCTACAGAACAAATACTGCTGGACATTAGAGGCCAGAAGCTCCTGAATTGGCCCATTTGCATGAAGGCTGACCCAGATCATCTAGACAAGTACAAGTATTGTCGTTTCCATCGTAATCACGGCCACAACACAACTGACTGCTTGGATCTCAAAGATGAGATCGAGACCCCCATCCGTAAGGGTCATCTATGCCGATATACCAAGGAGGAGAGAACAGCTCTGAGAGAAGAGCAAGAGCAGCCGAGCAATGCTGTAGAAGAGCCAGTTGAGATCCGTAACATCTTTAGTGGCTCATCTGGTGGAGTGGACTTGAACAGGGCCCGTAAAGCCCATTCCCAGAAGTCTGATCTGGAACACTATGTCCACATGACTGAGAGGTTGAGCAATGAGCTCCGAGTCAGCTCACATGACGATGCCTTGGTGGTGACTATGACCATAGCCAACCATAGGGTATACCGCATCCTGGTCGACACCGGAAGCTAAGCTGATGTTATCTACTTGGAAGCCTTTAAAAGAATAAGGATTCCAAGGTCACGCCTTAGACCTGTGAAGACCCCTCTACATGGCTTTGCCGGAGAAAGGGTGATCTCCGAGGGAGCCATCTCCTTCCTTGTGATCATGGGAGAAGGACGATATCAAGTCACCCTCCTGGTGGACTTCCTTGTCGTTAATGTGCCATCGATGCACAACGTCATCCTGGGCAGACCCTCCTTAAATGCAATGAGGGCAGTTGTCTCCACTTACCACCTGATGATGAAGTTTCAGGCCGAGGGCGGAATAGGCTACCTCCGAGGCGATCAGCGTAAGGCTCGAAAATGTTATGCAATAGCGGTGAAGAAATGGTCGATGAAACAGGCCCTCACCATCAATGTCCTCAATCCCAGGGGACTTATAGAGGATTCATCAGTGGAAGATTTAGAGGTTGTACTGCTCGATGAAGTAGATCTGAGTAAAACCATTTAGGTCGAAATGTCATTGAATCCCGAGCAATGATCTGAGATGTTAGCCTTCTTACGGAAACACAGAGATGTCTTTGCATGGTCACATAAGGACATGCCGAGAATCTCTCCCGACGTCATGGTTCACCGCTTGAATGTGGATCCAGATCACAAGCCAGTGAAACAGAAGAGGAGACCGTTTGATGCTGAGTGATATGCAGCCATAGCCGATGAGGTCTCTAACTCCTCAGCGTTGGCTTCATCGATGTGGTGCATTATCCAGATTGGATTGCGAACATGGTCCTCGTTAAGAAAGCAAACAAAAAGTGGCGGGTCTGTGTGAATAACTCGGATCTGAATAAGGCCTGCCTCAAGGATAGTTTCTCATTGCCTCGGATCGACCAGTTGGTGGATAGTACAACTGGACATAAATTACTCTCCTTCCTAGATGCCTATTCCAGATATAACTAAATCGCAATGCATCCCCCAGACAGGCAGAAGACTATCTTCGTCACTGACAAGGGACTTTACTATTACCGGGTCATACCAATTGGCCTGAAAAACGCTGGGGCTACATATCAAAGATTGGTGAATCAGATATTCGCCAAGCAAATAGGGTGCACCATGGAGGTCTATGTTGATGACATGCTCGTCAAGAGCATCAAGGCGTCCGATCATCTAGCAGATCTCGGAGAGACCTTCTCTATCCTCCAAGAATATCGTATGAAGCTGAATCCTATGAAGTGTGCATTCAGAGTCGGCTCTGGCAAACTCCTCGAGTTTCACATTAGTCAACAGGGCATTGAAGGAAATCCTGACAAGATAAAGGCGCTCCTCGATATGAGCTCACCTAGGACTATAAAAGAGATACAATGCCTCAGCGAACAAGTAGCAGTACTCGGACGGTTCATATCCAGAGCCACTGACAAATGCCTCCCCTTCTTTCAGCAATTGAAGGGTCATAAGAAGGCTGAATGGACATCAGAATGTGAACTCGCCTTCCAGCAATTGAAGCAGTATTTGGGCTCGCCGCCCCTATTGTCCAAACCTGAAGAAGGTGAGTACTTGTTCCTATACCTGGCAGTTTCGGATTCAGCTGTCAGCTCCTCGCTGATCAGGGATGTGGGGGGCAAGCAACTCCCTGTGTATTATGTGAGTAAAGCAATGGTACCTGCTGAGATGCGGTACCCGCATCTAGAGAAGCTGGCACTCTGCCTGGTTATTTTAGCTCAAAGGTTACACCCGTACTTCCAGTCTCACTCTATCATTGTCTTAACTAACTCTCCCCTTAGGCAAGTGCTTCAGAGGCTTAAAGTGTCAGGTCGGCTAACTAAGTGGGTGATTGAACTCGGAGAGTTCGATATTCAGTTCCGACCAAGGACATCGATTAAGGGTCAAGCAGTGACTGATTTTATTGTAGAGTTCAATGCCCCAAATCTAGAGGGGATGAACACCGAAGCAGAAGCAGCTCCTTCGCTCGCTCCTCCAACTAAACAAGATATAGAGTTAGGACCGAGGTGGACCCTCTTCATGGACGGGTCATCCAACGCCAAGCGTGCTGGAGCAGGGGTAGTCCTAGTTATGCCTGACTCTACACCTATCCAGTACGCAATCAGATTAAGGTTCAAGGCATCTAACAATGAGGAGAAATACAACGCCCTATTAGCTGGGCTCAGACTGGCGGCCAGTCTAAGGGTCCAGTCCCTCGAGGTGCGATGCGACTCTAAGTTGGTGGTGAATCACATCTCCACCGAATATGAGGCCAAGGAGACCAGGATGGTAACTTATCTGGGCGAGGCCAGAAAGTTGATAGAGAAGTTTGGGAGCTACACTTTTAATCAGATACTGAGAACAGAGAATTCTTAGGCTGACGTCCTCACAAGGCTAGCCTCGGTCATGGAGGGAAAGATTCCTCGGGTCATCCCTATAGAATTCATAGAGCATCCAAGTATTGACCGAATGGAGCAAGAAGCAGTTAACCCAGTGAATGTCACACCGAGTTGGATGGACCCGATTTACAATTACCTCACATCTAGTGAGGTCCCCTCGAATAAGTTGAAGACAAGGCGTTTAAAGGTCAGAGTGGCATGGTACATAGTCGTGGATGGGATCTTATATAAGAAAGGGCATTCACAGCCCTACCTCAGGTGTCTCCATTCCGATGAGGCAGACTACGTGATTCGGGAGATTCACGAAGGCATCTGCGAAAATCACTCTGGTGGTCGAGCCCTAGCTCTGAAAATACTTCGCTAAGGATATTTTTGGCCGACAATCAGGGAGGACTCGAAGAACTACGTCTAAAGGTGCGATAAGTGTCAACGAAATGCGGCCGTATGAAGGCAACCTGCGGAAGAAATGACCCCTATAAGCGGGCCGTGGCCTTTCGCCCAATGAGGGATCGACATCATTAGGCCCCTGCCCACTGGGAAAGGGCAGGTCATGTTTGCTATTGTTGCAGTAGACTACTTCACCAAGTGGGCCGACGCTGAGCCCATCGCAAAAATCACGGAGCAGAAGGTGGTTAACTTTGTCTAGAAGAATATCATCTGTTGGTTTGGAATCCCGCGCACTATTGTATCTGATAACGGCAGGCAATTTGATAACGACAAGTTCTAAGGCATGTGTCGGGGGCTCAGGATTTTGAATGCGTATTCCTCACCTCGACACCCGCAGTCTAATAAACAAGTGGAGGCAGTAAAAAAAGTCATCAAGCACCATCTCAAAATAAAATTAGAGAAAGCGAAGGGTAACTGGGCCGAGGAGCTCCCATTCGTCCTCTGGGCTTACAGGACTATGGCTCAGTCGTCTACTGGAGAAACCCCATGTTCACTCTCCTACGGTTCAGAAGTGATGGTGCCGATAGAGATTGGCCTTCCTACAGCTCGAGTCAGGAACTATCAGGAAGGTCAGAACGCCGAGCAGATTGCAGCTAATCTGGACCTCCTTAAGAAAGCTAGAGATGTCTCTAGACTCCGAGTCGCCGCTCGACATCAATGGGTGGCACGATTCTACAACTCCAAGGTCAATACTCGGCGATTCCATCTAAGAGACTTGGTCCTCCACTAAGTTTTCCAGAATACTGTAGAGCCGGGGGCTGGGGTACTCAGACTCAATTGGGAGGGGCCTTACCCCGTACTCAGACTCAATTGGGAGGGGCCTTACCCCGTGGTCCGATCGACCAAGCCTGGCTCTTACCACTTAGAAGAGCTCGAAGGGTGTTAGCTCCCCCACCCCTGGAACGCCGAGCACTTGAAAATCTACTACCCCTAATGTACTGGCCGCTGAAGGCCCTCAATAAGTGTATACGTCGGAGCAGCTAGCTTCCTAAAGCTTTCATAAAATCTCTGTTTCTATATATCTACTTGAACGACTTGTCGACAAATGGAAAAAGTTGCCTCTCACAAGCAGAGGCCGACTCAACGGACTAATCCCTTAGAGAAGGGGTTAGTACGTTAACCTATGAAAACTCATCAAGGGGTCCCCTCATATTTAGGGGAAAAGCCTATAGATGACCCGATTCCTTGACAAAGGAGTCGGCTCGTCGTACGACTAACGAATCTACAAAAAGTCGCTCGCCATTCGTGGGGAGGATTGACCCCTCAGGGGGTCGGTCTTTATAATTTCAATATCATAGAAATCTACAAAACAACCAAGGGGTCTCCTAGGTATGGGAAGACATCCTTGAGATGAGCCGACCTACTAAGGAATCAGCTCGACAATCAACAGCTTAACATCTAACAATCATCATTCAAAAAAATCAACTATGATTATCATGCCCTCTCCAGAGGGTCAAAAAGATCATCCATAAAATCATCCATTGAACAATTGTTTAAAAGAATTAAAAAAGAGGGAGAACTATTCGGTCGAAGGAGGCTGAGAGGCGGGAGTCGGGCCCGGAGGGACGTCTTCAGTAGGTTTCTCCCTAGTGTCCTCGGAAGTAGGGGCTCAAGGTTGAGATCTGGATAGAGCTCCTGGACTGCATCAATGCAAGCATCAAAGCTACAGTTATAGAACTTAGTAGCTTTAACGGTCCTCTCCTCCGAGGACTTGAACGCGTCCACTGCAGCGGCTACCGCCAATAACAGGGTGGCCTCATCTTTAGCTCGTTGAGCTTCCTTTACCTGTGTTATTACTCGGCTCAACTCTTCCGCTGCCTCAACCTTGGTTCACTCTAATACATCTCCCAATCGGGCATTGTCCTTTACGAGCAAGTCAACGTGGGCCCTGGCTCAGGACAGCTCAGTCGCAGTAGTAGCGCGTCGTGCCTGAAGGTCGTTGATAATCCCCTGGAGCTGCAGCTCTCACGCTTTTCCATCATTGAGCTGTCAGCGTAGTTCTGTCTGCTCTATTCGAAGGAACGCATCCTCATCTCGGAGAGTCCCGACCTCACCCTTGAGAGCCGCTATCTCCTTATCCTTTTTCGTGAGCTCCCTCAACCTCTCCCGAGCCATCAGGAGATTCGGGACAGACTAAATCAGAAAAAAAAAAAAAAGAATATAAGCCCGGATCTAGAATTGTCAAGGACATGATGAGAAGAGAATCAAGACAGGAAAGGTTAGTTAAATACTGAGTAGAAGACATAGGCCATATCATTAACGAAGGACTCCTCCGACTTCATGAGAAGGGCTATTATCCCCTCCTTCGGAGCATGCTTCGCTGCTCAGTGAACTAAGCCTGACATATAGTAGCCTGGCAGAAATCTGTCCCCACTAGTTTCGACTCGAGCTAACCCCATCGCTCCACCTACCCCGGTCCCTCTCCCTGCTGAAGCTTAGGCCTCAGCTCTGGGATTATCTCCGACTTCGGGAGGAGAGAGCATCGCGTCGGCTATCTGAATGGCCTCCTCCCATTCGGAGGAAGATGGGCTACGCAAGGTTTGGGGGCTGGTGGAGGCGCATCAGAAACACAAGGGGCAACGATTGAAGGGGGAATTGGAGCCGGAACATTATCAACCGCGACCCCGACCATGGTGTGTGCTGAAATTGCAACAGCTGGAGCTGGAGCTGCAGCAACAGAAATTGGAGCCGAGGGGCCCCGTCGTGATGAGTTGTCTGCCTCCTCCGAATTGTTGTTTTAGTTTGCGGTTCAGACCTCAACATCTCATCGACGGACGGGGCAGCCTTCTTCTTCTGAGATCTGAAGGCTTCAGCCATGACTACACACAGGACAATGAGTTAATGTCTGAGCTGAGAGACCTTTAATTCCATCACGATAAGAGACTTAAGTGGCACTTACTGAATGAAGTGGGGAGCCATTTGGACTTGTAGAGCCCGGACCGATGAAGATTATCAGCAGTGATTAGGACTGACCAGGAGCGTAGATCTTCCGAACGCGCCCTGGCTTTGGCGAACTGATTCTTCTGGTCCAAGGTGATAAGAGGCTAACCTCTTGGAAAGTCTGCAGAAATGAAGATAAACATCGGTCAGAGTATAACGAGCAAAGAGATATTGCAAAAGGATTGTTCGAGATTCGACCTGGAAGAGTGAATCGGGTAGGAACACAAGTCCTCAGATTCCTGAGCTCCGCTGCCGGTGCTACCCACTCGCTCGAAGCCCAAAACCACTTGTTCTTCCAATCCTTATTAGAGGATGGAAGTTGCAGGACCAGCCCCGAGCCGTTACTGCCTCAAGTCATGAAATAGTACCATGACTCCTAACTATCGTGCTTGATCAAATATAAGCTTATCAGCTCCTCTGGTGTTATCTCCGACTTCTTAGCTTGGCACCAGATGATGTATGAAGATATTAAAACCCTCCAAGCGTTGGGAGTAAACTGGCCTGGGGCCAGTCCCAAATATATCGTTAGGGCTTAGATGAAGGGATGCATCGGAAGTCGGATCCCACATTGTAAGGTGCAGAGGAAGATCACTACTTCCCCTTCTACAAGGGCTCCAACAGTGTCAAGGGGTTCTGGCGCTCGTATCTGTATGGAGTCCAGGATCTTAAACTCTGATAAGATCCAGTCCATCTGGGACTCGACCAGTATGGAGCCTCCAGGGATGGTCTTTGCAGTTCGCCCACTTGTGGGCATTTTCGCAGCCCCCTCCATCAGATCTCGGGGGGCTTGAGAGGCCTTTTTCCCTCCCTTGCGGTGTGTCCTAGCCCCAACTTCTTTGCCTCTCGTGGGCGGTGGGTAGAGAGGTACGGTATCAAGGGGGCCTTCTGAGGCCTCTCATCTATCGTTCGAGCTCTCTAGCCCGGAGTCATCCTCAAAGGCATAATCGCCTCTGACCATATCTGAGTCATTCAATGTCCCACAGAAGCAAAGGAAATAAGGGTAAATTGGAAATGTGAGGAAGGACTCATTGGATGGTCATCGAAAATCGCTTATGCCGAAAACTGCTAATCAGTCGGAATCGCCTCTTCTGTAGGTCATCTTCATCGAAAATCACCTTCGCCAGAAATCACATCCTTAGGTAGCTCACACCAACAAGAATTCAGAAAGTGAAAATGTGAGCGCCTTCGAGTGCTCGGGTTTTTATAACCCACAAATGATTCTCACATTAATGGCAAGATATGATGACCACAACTAAACTGTCGCGAGCTGACTTCAGAGGACACGTTGCTGGAGGTCATTGGTCTGAGCACTGCCAAGTCACATGCCTCTAGCATTAGGCGATGAGCTCCGAGCAGTGGAAGCGTTGCCTAGCCACCCTTCGTACCTTATGTGGCGATCCCTCATAATGTCCCTGACGATTCTAGATCCTAACCGTCACCACGCATCCGCTCAAGGCTAACCCGCGGACAGAAAGCCCCGAGGACGTATCCTTTCGAATATGGAAATCATAATTACAACTGCACGCGTGGGGGACGCAATAGAGGAAGCTACCAATCTTCCGCGTGTACTTACTCTCTGAGTCCGTGTTTGAACTTGGAGAGTAGGGGGCTTTTGTTATAGGAAGATCAGAGATGCCTCAGCTCCGAGGTCTAAGGTAATCCAAAGCTGACTCGAGGCATGGAACTAAGCTTGAAGTCTCGAGTATGTACGAAGGATAGTCATCCGATTCGACGACCATTATGATCCAAGGCCCCAGACGGTATGATCTGAGGCTGAGTCGGTCCGCCCGGAGGTCAGAACGAAACCCTAGAATGATTTGTGGCTGAAGCTGTCGGCTCAGAACGATCTGATGCTGAGGAGTTCGGTTTGGGACTCGAACTGGAACTCACTGATGAGGAAGGCCGTGAGGTGTCTCACTATCACACGATTAGCGACGGTTACTCAACCACCAACGTCTACACAACCATACAACTACTGGGTACCCGAATCACCCGTGAGATGAGGCAAATGCCCCAAGATGCACCTAGTTAGGTGGATATGTCCATCATGCCCTAAGATGCATCGAGTTACGCGGACGTGCCCACCTTAGGCGATATGGTATAAATAACATTTTATGGGAAGGAAACAGGTACGCAATATCTCACACCCTCTCTCTACACTCAGACCAAGATTCCCTAGCCTGACTTAGGCATCCTTAGCCTGACTTAGGCATCAGAGGGTCCCCTGGCTTAGCTAGGGTCTCCTTTGCTCACCCTTTTGTGTAGGACTAGGGTCCGTCAAAGGTTCACCACATTGAGTCGAGGGTGGTCTAGATTTTGACCTCAACAAGTCATTTGGGCAATTCACTAGCACCTTATAATTCCTCTTCCATGTTTCAATTCCATCCTTCATATTCTGTCATTAGCATTTTATTTTCACCTTGGAATTGAATTATATTTATTTTGCTTCTTTCTTTGCAATATCTATGTATCCATTTATTTGCAGCTAACTACTCGAGCATGACCTTTAATGCAGGTGGGCGCTTTGTGCTTAGTCGGCTGACAATTGCCCATCCATGACCCCACATTATCTGCTTGCCCTTTGGGGCATGCGTGTTATAGGCGGATTGACATTCCTAACTGGTAGGGAACTTGTTGTCATGTGAGTGTTCTCAATGTTAGCCTTCCTCATGGCCTATCCAAAGAGCCCATTCGAAAGAGGGCTAATGTTAGGTGAGCAGCTGACCGTAAAACTTTTTTCAATCTACCATTTAAAACAATCCCATATTTATGTTGTGAGCCACAAAAGTTTTAAATCAAGTGACATTCATCTAGGATCTTATGACCTTATCAACTGGTTGAATGGAAAATAAATATTAAGGTGAGCTATTAGAAAGTTTTCAACGGTGGTGCTCATTCAATCCCAACTGTTTACTAGTGATATGAGTCGTGAAAATGAATGAATAGCATGGATGTACAACACATATAGGGTCGGTGATTTCCTGCAAAAGCCTGTTGCATGAATTTCTTGCCCAAGGATGCTGGGTGGGGCCACTACAATGTATGTGAGAAATCCATTCCGTCCATCCATTTTGAGAGGTCAATTTAGAGCATGCAATGGAAAGTGAAGTAGATAAAAAACTCAAGTAGGTCACACCATAGGGAAAATTGGGAAAAGAAATTCCCACTCTTGAAACCTTCTTGGGCTCCACCTTGATGTTTATATGCTATCCAAACCGTTTATAAGGTCATTCCATGGGATGAAGTGAAAACATCGAAAGGATAGCCTGATACAAACTTTTTATGGCAATAAGAATGCTTCAATGGTGCTCACTAAATGCCCACTATTTCCTCTTGTGTGGCCCACTTGAGTTTTGGATACACCTCATTTTTTGTGGCACGTCCTAAAATGAGCTAGAAAAATGTATGGACGGGGTGAATTTCTAACAAACATTTTGGTGGGCCCACCCAACATCCTTGAGTAAGAACTTCCTTTAGCAGGGAATCCTGAGTCTTTCCATGAAAACTCTCCTCCCATAAGTCTATAAACATAAAAATAAAGGAGTATAAATATTAAATTATTATCTTATTATGATGTTTAGAAACTGATGGATGGAATGATTTATCATAGGCATGTATATGCCCCACGTAACTCAGGCCACTGGAAATCCCTGAAGGCAAGTCGTGTCCTTGTAATCCTATTGCCTATGGAAGCGGATTGCATAGTGATAGGGTTGAAAGTTGGGCGGGTTCAACCCGACCGACCTGTGACTGACCTGACATTGGGTTAGGCTCAAGCAGGATATATCGGGTCCGATCTCAAGCTTGGGCTATACAAACACCAACCCGATAAAACTTGGGTTGGGCTCGGGTTGAGTTCTCGGGTTGCCCGACCCAACCCGAACTCGATCAATATATAAGTTACTTATAAATTATAATTGAGTGTGGATCATTTGGATCATTTGTGTCGAAGGCACACTAGTGATGTTGGGTCTCATTTGTCCAGGTGATTTTCAAGGACTCAAGCTAACAAGATATGCCAGATTTCTCTCTCTCAAATAAATTGCGTGCTATGCTACATGACTTTTAAAGGAGTAGTTGTCCTATATTTTAGCTTGTTTTTTTAAAGAAAAAAATGAAGTTCTTTATGATGAATAATCACATATATAATTAATAAAATCATAGATATAAAAAATAAGTCCTATATTGAAATATAATAAACTAATGTAATAACGAAAATATTAGCACGCATACACCCGACCAACCCGATCAACCCGACCAAGCCTGCTTGGGTTAGGCTTGGGTTGAAAATTCCCAATTCGAGGCTGGGTTGGGTTAGAGTTAAGGTATAGAAACCTTGGGTTGGGTTAGGGTTGAGCACCAACCTGACTTAACCCGCCCTACTTTCAGCCCTATATAGTGAGTGAGAGTAAACTCTGTAGGGTCCACCATGGTTTATATATTTTATCCACTCATTCCATCCATTTTATCATATAATTTAAGGCCAGAGCCCAAAAATGAAGCAAATCCACAGCTCAAATGGATCAACACCATGAGAAACAGTGAGAATTGAACATACACAGTTGAAAATTCTTGAGGGCCTAAGAAGTCTTGGATCAAGCTTATATTTGTGTTTTACCTTCATCCATATTTACGTGATGTTATGAACAAGTTGGATGATAAATAAACATCACTGTTGGGCCTAGATAGGTTTTAACGTTGGAAATCATTATTCCCACATTTTCCTATGGTACGTGGTATGGTCTACTTCAGTTTCGGATACGCTTCAATTTTGGTTTCAACCCAGTAACTGATATGGGAAAAAATTTTGGTTTCAACCAGTAAATGATATGCGAAAACGGAAGGCCGGGGTTTTCATTACCTATAGCCAAACTCAATCGGTGCTATGTGGACCCTACCATGATGTAATCCACACCGTTCATCCATTTTTAAAGATAATTTTAACATTTTATCCTAAACATGAGGTAGATCTAAATCTCATGTGGACCACACCATGGGAAAAAATAGTGATTTAATGTCCACCATTAAATATTTCCTAGGGCCCACTGTAATGGTTATTTGACATCTAACCTATTGATTATATCATAAAGACTTGGATGAAGGTAAAAAAAAATATCAGCTTGATCCAAAACTTGTGGCCCCAAGAAGTTTTTAATGGTGGGCGTTCAATTAACACCGTGCTGTCCACTTGAGATTTGAATCAACCTCATTTTTGGGCTTTTGCCATAATATGATCTGGAAGAATGGTTGGACGGCGTGGATGAAACACGTACATCATGGTGGGGTCCACAGACCACCGACCAGTAGCCATTGTGAGTATCTGATCCGTTTCCCAAGTGAAATGCACCCAGCGGCTCTCTACTCCAAAACTTATAATACCTAAGTAAATATCAATTCTTTTTCGTTCGGCTCCTCTCCCAAAGTTCATCTCTCTCTCTCTCTCTCTCTCTCTCTCTCTCTCTCTCTCTCAGCCCACGGCTTCTCTCCGACCGATAGAGAGAGAGAGAGGGAGGACAGTTTACTGCGAAACCATGCCTCTGCATTCTCTCGCCTCTGCCTCGCCTTCTCTCTCCCGAGAAAAACCCGACCCCCCTCTTCCCTTCCTCTCTCACCGGTCTCCTCTCGCCCCATGAAACTCTCAATCTCTCTCCTATCTATAATGGCGATGATGGTGAGAAGATGATGATGTGATCTAGTCCGTTAGTCTCCATTTTGATGGCATCCAAAACCCGGCAACAACCACCAGGTTATCTCTCTCTCTCTCTCTATCCCTCTCTTTGGTCGAATGTCCTTTAATCTCATTTTCTTTGATGTGCGATTCAGGGATTTCGAGGGCAGATATATGTATTTTGTCTCTATTATTTTGATTTGATCTATTGATTGGCCTCTGGGAAATCGATTCTCCATCTGTATTCTGCTACGATTATGGTCTGTGAATAGGTTTTATAATACAATCAATGGTATTGTGAAATCTTTTCCAGAAAAGGGTAGTTTGGTCCTTTTTTGAGGATATTGAGTGTTATATCCAGAATTCGTTAGTGTGTTGGATTTGGTGATCCAGGGTTTGGATAGTTTTAGTTTAATGTTATTCTTTCTGAAAAGCATTTTAGTTTTTTCTTTATCATCTGTGGAGATTGTTCATGAGGACATTATGGATTCGAATTGGGTCTAATAAGGATTTTGATATGTTCATCTAGGGCAGTCTTTCTGAGTTTTTTCCCCTTATTATGTATAGGCTATCCGTGAATATATTGAGTTTTAGATCAGGGATTCTTTAGGTTTTTAGATTGGTTTTAGTCAAGAATCCTCCATGGGTTCAGATGGATTCATTGATCAAAATTCTTTAGAATATGGTATTTTGGTCCCTTTATGGTCCCCTTGTAGAGACTGGTTGTGAGGGTGTTGTGTTCCAACTTGGGAAATCATTAACCCTTTTAGCTTTGGATTGTTGAAGGCTTTGATAGTTTTAATAACTTAGTGGAATTCTTTCAAAAAATAGGGAATAGGTCTCCATCTTTTTTCTTTTTTCCCCCTTTAGAGATATTTGGCGAGGAATTTTGAGTTTATTATTTGAAATTCATTATGAATGATTCAATCATTTCTTTCCTTTCTTTGTGGAGCCTTCCTTGGCCGTCTTAAAACTCATGCATCAAAGGAAGGCTGCTACATTTCAGTCCACCTATTTCTACATCTTGTTTCTTTTCAATGTTGGAAGTTGGCATGGGTGATGGAAGTATGCCCATGGTTCAGAGTATCATACAATATGACTTGGTACTGTCAGATTCATATTGGTTTTGGTGGGAATCGGTTTGAGTCGGACCACCCATACAACTATGTTTCTTTATTTTGGAATTTGAATTGTGCTACTAGAGGTAATATCCCATATGGTCCTAATCCTTATAAGTCGCCTCCATCTGCTGGTGGAGCACTAGTAACATCTCATGCATTTAAGGAAATTATCAGTCCTGAGTGCTCCGAACCCTCTGATTTTTTCTTATTTTCACCTGAATCTATTATTCAAACAATTCAGTTCTATTTTCTTAATAGGGGAATTGGATTTTTTTCAGCTTTTGTCTGTGCTATTGACCAATTTTCATCTTGAAAATTTCTTTTGAGTTAATTCCTCCAAATAATTCAATGGTTTTCAAGTGGTCTTTGCTTGGAATTATTTAAAGATGCCGTCAATTTGCCAAATTCCAATGGATTAAAAAAGACTCCTCTTTGATCCGGTTTTTGGGCACTATTTGTGTTTTGATTCACTAGCACCTTATAATTCCTCTTCCATGTTTCAATTCCATTCTTCATATTCTGTCATTAGCATTTTATTTCCACCTTGGAATTGAATTATATTTATTTTGCTTCTTTCTTTGCAATATCTATGTATCCATTTATTTGTAGCCAACTACTCGAGCACGACCTTTGATGCAGGTGGGTGCTTTGTGCTTAGTCGGCTGGCAATTGCCCATCCATGACCCCACATTATCTGCTCGTCCTTTAGGGCATGCATGTTATAGGCGGATTGGCATTCCTTACTGATAGGGAACTTGTTGTCATGTGAGTGTTCTCAATGTTAGCCTTCCTCATGGCCTATCCAAAGAGCCCATTTGAAAGAGGGCTAATGTTAGGTGAGCAGTTGACTGCTGACTGTAAAACTTTTGTCAATCTACCATTTAAAACAATCCCATATTTATGTTGTGAGCCACAAAAGTTTTAAATCAAGTGACATTCATCCAGGATCTTATGACCTTATCAACCGGTTGAATGGAAAATAAATATTAACGTGAGCTCTTAGAAAGTTTTCAATGGTGGTGCTCATTCAATCCCAACTGTTTACTCGTGATATGAGCCAAGAAAATGGATGAATAGCATGGATGTACAACACATATACTAAGGTGGCCCATGGTCGA
Source organism: Magnolia sinica (assembly GCF_029962835.1). NCBI lineage: Eukaryota > Viridiplantae > Streptophyta > Magnoliopsida > Magnoliales > Magnoliaceae > Magnolia > Magnolia sinica. The sequence continues at coordinate 53,768,620 of NC_080585.1, read as the reverse complement.
GGTCGCAATTAATCCACACATGGGAAAGGTAGAAGAATTGCCGGTGGTTGTCCGAAGCTGGAGGGAAGGTGATTTCCTGCAAAAGCATCTTGCATGAAGTTCTTGCCCAAAGATGCTGGGTGGGGCCACTACAATGTATGTGAGAAATCCATTCCATCTATCCGTTTTGAGAGGTCAATTTAAAGCATGCAACAAAAAATGAAGTAGATAAAAAACTCAGGTAGGTCACACGAGAGGGAAAATTGGGAAAATAAATTCCTACTCTTGAAACCTTCCTGGCCTCCACCTTGATGCTTATATGCTATCCAAATCATTTATAAGGTCATTCCAAGGGATGAACTGAAAACATCAAAAAGATACCGATACAAACCTTTTATGGCAATAACAATGCTTCAACAGTGCTCACTAGATGATTCAAACCTTTTATGGCAATAAGAATGCTTCAATAGTGCTCACTGAATGCCCATTGTTTCCTCTCGTGTGGCCCACTTGAGTTTTGGATACACCTCATTTTTGGTCGCACGTCTTAAAATGAGCCAGAAAAATGTATGGACGAGGTGAATTTCTAACAAACATTTCGGTGCCCCCCCCCCCCCTAGCATCCTTGAGTAGGAACTTCCTTCAGCAGGAAATTCTAAGTCTTTCCATGGAAACTCTCTTATTATCTTATTGTGATGTTTAGAAACTGATGGACAGAATAGATTTTCATAGGCATGTCTATGCCCCACGTAACTCGAGCCATTGGAAATCCCTGGGGGCATTTGGCTCATGGTATTAGATGGGATTAGGTGGGATGGAATTGCATTTGGTCTTGTGCCAATTCCACTCAATGTTTGGGAAGAATGGAAAAGCTTGGAATTAGGTTAGATGGAATTGCATTTGGTCCCGTGCCAATTCCACTCTATGTTAGCAAGTTGTGTAGGTCCCACCATGATGTGTGGGCTATATCCACACTGTCCACCCATTTTTCGAGATCATTTTAGAGCATGGGCCAAAAAATTAGGTAGATTTAAAGATCAAGTGGACCCCACCACAGAAAGTAGCGGGGATTGAACACTTACCGTTGAAAACTTATTTGGAGCCACATAAGTTTTGGATCTGCCTCATTTTTAGGCCCATGCCATAAAATGAGGTTACAAAACAGATGAACAGTTTGGATATCACACTTGTTATTCTCACTAGTTTCAAATGATGATGGATATATTTATTTAATGTACAGCAAACCAAAGAGTGAATCCCACCGTATTACAAACATAGCATGGAATTAGGCTTATCCCATGGTAACAGGGGACAATCCTTGACATATGTAATAATTACATTTTTTGAATCCCATCCCACCCGATCCTTCCCAATACCATGCGCCAAACACCCCCTGAAGGCAAGTCACGTCCTTGTAATCCTATTGCCTATGGAAGCGGATTGCATAGTGAGTAAGAGTAAACTCTATGGGGTACACCATGATTTATATATTTTATCCACTCCTTCCATCCATTTTATCATATAATTATAGGGCCTAAGCCTAAAAATGAAGCAAATCCAAAGCTCGAATGGATCAACACCACGGGAAACAGTGAGAATTAAACATATATTGCTGAAAAATTCTTGAGGGCCACAGAAGTTTTGAATCAAGCTTATATTTGTGTTTTACCTTCATCCATATTTACGTGATATTATGAACAGTTTGGATGACAAATAAACATCACTGTGGGGCCTAGAAAGGTTTCAACGGTGGAAATCATTATTCCTACATTTTCCTGTGGTATGGTCTTCTTCATATTTGGATATGCTTCAATTTTGGTTTTGACCCCTTAAATGATATGGGAAAATGGATGGACGGCGTGGATAAACCACATATATTCATGGTAGGCCTAAAAAGTAAAAACTGAGTAACTCAGTACGCAATCCGATTTCATTGCCTGTAGCCAAACTCAGTCGATGCTATGTGGACCCTACCATGATGTATGTGTTTTATCTACCCCGTTCATCCATTTTGAAAATAATTTTAGCGTTTTATCCCAAACATGAGGTAGATCTAAATCTCATGTGGACCACACCATGGGAAAACAATAGTGATTTAATGTCCACCATTAAATATTTCCTAGAGCCCACTGTAATGGTTATTTGACATCTAACTTGTTAATTATGTCATAGAGACTTGGATGAAGGGAAAAAAATATATCAGCTTGATCCAAAACTTGTGGCCCCAAGAAGTTTTTAATGGTGGGTGTTCAATCAACACTGCGCTGTCCACTTGAGATTTGGATCGACCTCATTTTTAGGCTTATACCATAATATGATCTGGAAGAATGGTTGGACGGCGTGGATGAAACACGTACATCATGGTGGGGCCAATAGAGCACCAACCAATAGCCATTAAGAGTATCCGATCCATTTCCCAAGCGAAATGCACTTGATGGCTCTCTATTCAAAAACTTATAATACCTAATAAGTAAAACTCAAAGTAAAAAATCAAATGTCTCTTTCGTTGGGCTCCTCTCCCAACGTTTCTCTCTCTCTCTCTCTCTCTCTCTCTCTCTCTCTCTCTCTCTCTCTCTTAGCCCACGGCTTCTCTCCCACCATTAGAGAGAGAGAGAGGACAGTTTACTCGAAAACCATGCCTCTGCATTCTCTTGCCTATGCCTCGCCTTCTCTCTCCCCAGAAAAACCCAACCCCCCTCTTCCCTTCCTCTCTCACTGGTCTCCTCTCACCCCATGAAACCCTCAATCTCTCTCCTATCTATAATGGAGATGATGGTGAGAAGATGATGATGTGATCTGGTCCATTAGTCTGCATTTTTATGGCATCCAAACCCTGACAACAACCACCAGGTCATCTTTCTCTCTCTCTGGTCAAATGTCCTTTAATCTCCTATTCTTTGATGTGCGATTTAGGGATTTTGAGGGCATATAGATGTATTTTGTCTCTGTTCTTTTGATTTGATCTATTGATTGGCCTCTGGGAAATCGATTCTCCATCTGTATTCTCCACCAGGTCATCTCTCCATCTGTATTCTCCATCTATTCTTGGGGTTTTGAAATCTTTTCTAGAAAAAGGGTAGTTTGGTCCTTTTTTGAGAATATTGAGTGTTATATCCAGAATTCGTTAGTGTGTTAGATTTGGTAATCCAGGGTTTGGATAGTTTTAGTTTAATGTTATTCTTTCTAAAAAGCATTTTGGTTTTTTCTTTATCATTTGTAGAGATTGTTCATGAGGACATTGTGGATTCAAATTGGTTCTAAGAAGGATTTTGATATGTTCATCTAGGGCAGTCTTTCTGATTTTTTCCCCCTTATTATGTAAAGGCTATCCGTGAATATATTGAGTTTTAGATCAGGGATTCTTTAGATTTTTAGATTGGTTTTAGTCGAAAATCCTCCATGGGTTCAGATGGATTCATTGATCAAAATTCTTTAGAATATGGTATTTTGGTCCCGTTATGGTCCCCTTGTAGAGACTGGTTGTGAGGGTATTTTGTTCCAACTTGGGAAATCATTAACCCTTTTAGCTTTGGATTGTTGAAGGCTTTGATAGCTTTAATAACTTAATGGAATTCTTTCAAAAAATAGGGAATGGATCTCCATCTTTTTTTCCCATTTTAGAGATATGTGGCGAGAAAATTTGAGTTTATTATTTGAAATTTGTTATGAACGATTCAATCATTTCTTTCCTTTCTTTTTGGAGCCTTCCTTGCCCATCTTAAAACTCATGCCTCATGGGAAGGCTGCTACATTTCAGTCCACCACCTATTTCTACATCTTGTTTCTTTTCAATGTTGGAAGTTGGCATGGGCGATGGAAGTATGCCCATGGTTCAGAGTATCGTACAATATGACTTGGTATTGTCAGATTCATATTGGTTTTGGTGGGAATCGGTTTGAGTCAGACCACCTATTCTTTATTTTGGAATTTGAATTGTGCTACTTGAGGTAATATCCCATATGGTCCTAATCCTTATAAGCCGCCTCCGTCTGCTGATGGAGCACTAGTAACATCTCGTGCATTTAAGGAAATCATCAGTCTTGAGTGCTCCGATTCCTCTGATTTTTTCTTATTTTCACCCGAATCTATTTTTCAAAAAATTCAGTTCTGTTTTCTTGATAGCGGAATTGGATTTTTTTTAAAGCTTTTGTCTATGCTATTGACCAATTTTCATCTTGAAATTTTCTTTTGAGTTAATTCCTCCAAATAATTCAATGGTTTTCAAGCGGTCTTTGCTCGAAATTATTTAACGATGCCGTCAATTTGCCAAATTCCAATGGATTAAAAAAGACTCCTCTTTGATCCAGTTTTTAACTTATTTATTCCCTTGCTGGTATAGATCCTTTTCCCCTCATTTCATATTTTCCTTCTTTAGCTTTTGATTTTCCCATCCTCCCATCCAAGGAAAATGCTTTTCCTTGATATAGAATTTTAGAATCCCCATTCTTGATTTCTTTCTTTCTTTTTCTTTTCTCCCAATTACTGATTTTTCCATTGTTGTTCTGATTATTATGTAACTTCTTTCTGGATTTACAGCTTGTTAGATGCCTTCAATCTCATTCTAGATGATGCTTGGAACTTCGTTGTTTCGTTTGAGAGCTACAACAACATCTACCACAACAATGCTAAAGAGAAGCTCTTCAAAAATCAATTTGTTTTTGGCACCTTCGACGCCAATGGTTACGAAGTGAAGCACAGGTATGGACATGATGATCTTTTCACCCAAAATTACTTTAGAACGCTTTTCTTTCGATTGATGGATCACGGAAAAATGGTATTTGTATGTTGGAATCTAAAATGATTTTTTTTGTTTGGTTCTTTTTATGGGACACGTATGATTATAGATTAGCATTCTTCAATGTTCAACATGAATTGTTGGTGTTGTTTTCATCTGGGGCCAGTATTTTGCACATGTGGGTCTATCAATCAATTATTTTGATTGTTGGATGGGATTCATGTAAAACACTTGTTGTGTGTGGGGCCACCTTATTTTGCATGTGACATCTATTCCATCCACTTGATTGTTGGATAGTAGGGCTAGTTTTGGATATGTACGGTGAGAGAATGAGAATTATTACTTGATCGATGGAGTGGATGTTACACTCACAACATGGGGGGCCACAGGGTTTGCCTTTTTCACTTATTGCATATAACAATTATTGTAGAAGATTCTGGTCCCTTGTTGTTTGTCTATTGGGTTTCACTTTGTATGGGTGTTGTTGAGTAACTCTGTTTCATCGAATAATACGTCCTAGCCATTTAATTGGTGAAATTTTCTCTGTAAGATATATGACCATGGGCTTAGTACTATGGAGAGGACGCCATGCAAATTTGCATTAGATAAGATAAACTAATTAATAAATTGATTAGGAAAGATGTTGAACCTCTAATGGAGATGAACACATGTAAAACTTGCATTGTTTGAATATTGGAATGATGATTTAAATAGATTGTAAGACACCTTGCCATCCCCTTTCCCTTTTGCATTTTTCGTTCAATCTAATCAAATTATCGTTACTGTTTAAGCAAAAAATTATTAAAGAAACCCAAAGGGTGAAAATATACATTAGTTTAGGAAGGCAATGGATTAGAGTCCCCAATATATAGAGAAGATGTACAAAGTCTTTCCTTAGCTAGTGGATTGATCATACTATTGCCCTCTAATATATTTTATATCACACACACACACATATAATATTTAAAAATAATAAAATCCTACCCAATATATTGAGAAGATGTACAAAGTCTTCCCTAGCTAGTGAATTGATCATACTATTGCCCTCTAATATATTTTATATTATATATATAATTTAAAAATAATAAAATCCTACCTTACTCGTCTGTTCATTTCTTACATTTTCCTTTCCTTACCCAACCTGTCATGCCTGAGCTCCTCTCTCTCTCTCTCTCTCTCTCTCTCTCTCTCTCTCTATAGCATGCTGAGAGCCAATTGACGCATACATGGTTGGACATCCAATGCATGTCGGGTGGCTCATGATCAATGGTAGATGTAGCGTACATTATGCATATGAAGACCATCAAAATCATAGACTCATTAGACAACCAGGAGTTTGCTATCATGGTTTCAAGCTAGAGGAGTTATTTGATACTCTAGTCACCCAAAAACATGGTAGAATGAAGGATCCTTGCTACATCAATCTTCAGCCTTTTTTCAGTTGAATGCATACTATTTTTGCATTTCTATTTTGGTATTGCCATTTATCAAGGCACACATGGCAGCCATAGTGATCGGGCTGCTGATCTGATACCTCAGCCAAGTTGATGGGCTATAGGCCAAAAATTGCATTGATTGGACAAATTTCATTGTCTGTGATCGTCCCATTGAATTTTGCCAAATGATGGTTTTTATTAGGGTGGTAGATCTGTTGCCTCATTATGTGGATGGGATATTGATAAAAAACAACTTGATAATTCTTGTTGTCTTCTCATATCTTGAATGATTAAACTTGAATGTAGACTTGTTCTTCTCACAGTTCCTTTTAGAAGCCCAGTGATATGACTTTGCCACAAGCCAACCCCTTTTCTAATGGGATATGGCCTATCCACTTTGTGATCCACTAGGTACACAGTCAAAATCAGCAAATGTATGTGATCTCTCAGGTTTAATTCATTATTCAAATATTTTTATGTTTTCTCCTGTTGGAAGCCCACAATATGCAGTAGTTTAGACAAGAAAAAGTAAATTACATGTGTATTTTTTTATTTTATTTTATAAATTTCCTTTTAAATAACAAGAAATGGTTAACCACCCAATACACTACTTGTGACAATTCGGATAGCGTGAGATGGAAAATAAACCAAAATTTATGCTCCACTACACCCTCCTCCACTGCCCCTTTATTTTACCATCAAAATTGATAGCCACCATAATTGGTCAATCAATTTTAATTTATATACCTGGCCTAAACTTGACCCAAGTTGTCAATGGATCGGGTTCATACCCAAACCGGGTTGAGATACCGATTGAGTACCTATGGGGTTTTTGGATCTAACTTTGAGTTGGGTTGGGGATGATTAGGGGCATTTGGTTGGCCCTACACTATGGATGGATTAGATCACACACATGTGTCACTTTGACACATGCATGTTGTGTAGACAGGTTCTCTTATATGTGTATGGAATATGTTTCTTTACTAGAATAATTGCAACATATCAAATGTATATAGTTTTATAGACATGAGCTACACCAAACGAGACCGAAGATACTGATTGAGTACCTATGGGTTTTTTGGATCTAAGTTTGAGTTGGGTTGGGGACAATTAGGAGCATTTGTTTGGCCCTACACCATGGATGGATTAGATAGATCACACACACATGTCCCTTTGACAAATGCATGTTGTGTAGACAGGGTCTCTTACATGTGTATGGAATAGGTTTCTTTACTAGAATAGTTGCAACATGTCAAATGTATATAATTTTATAGACATGAGCTTCACCAAACTAGACCCAAATTTAACTAAGTTAATTAAATGGACCTTACCCGTACCTAACTAGGCTAGATTTTTAATCCAGTCCAAAAGATAAGACCAGATCCTGAGACCTGATCTCTTATCGGACCTGATTGTAAATTGTAATATGCAGAATTGCAAAGGACTGTGCTATGCATAAAGTAGGAGATAAAATAACCTGAATAAATGATGTACCTAATTGGGATGCCATCTCTGTAAGCTTGATGTCGTAATCTTCTGCACCTTACACTCTTTAGAGACGCACCAAGATGAGAATAGAAGCTTCAACATGTGTAGGCTTGGGACCCAACCTTGTTCAAGTATTTTAGAGGATTGAGGAGTTGGAAACCCATCAAAACTCCTCTCCCTTTAGGGTTTACACGAATTTGTCAATCCTAGTCCAACTAGGACACTGTGCATGTGTCACAATTGTAGCGCACCACCCATTACATGATTTTTGATGAATCACAACTGAGTGGTTTCCACTGGTTCTCCCGATCACACTATCCAACCCTTCGGGTGATCTAGACTGTTGATCAATAAGGCCTACCTTATAAAATTCTTACACTGAACTCATTAACATCAGGTGGCATTCATCGGGAACCCATCGATAGCCTTACTGATCCTATCGCGACCCATTTGGTGGGCCCAACATGTATGCGACTCTAATTTGAGCTGAGTATAATGTGGGATTGCTAACATACACAACCCTCATTATAGTGTTGTGCAAATCCCTCATTGCACATATGGCAACGATCGTGCTTATTGATTTGTAACCTCACCATGTCGATGGGTTATAGGCCCAAAATTGCAGTGATTGGACGGTGCTCATAATGTTCGTCCCATTAACTCTGATCACTCATTCAAAGATGGTTTTTGTGCATACCCATATATGATAGGACCAGTAGATCAATGATCAATCACACTTACATAGTTGGTGGGGAATGGGAATTTGGTCCCAGCCCAATACAAGTCCAGTATGAGCTTGTAATACAAGGCCTATCAATCTTCTATCAACTTGATTTTGAGGTTTGATTGACTATGGGGAATGTGCAGGAGAACCATCCTATCCATTATGTGTGCTACCTAATGTTAGTAGGGTTCTTGGGTCTCCCTCAACTGGGATGCAAAAATCAAGTTGTCTAAAACACAAGTTGGCCATGCCTTAGGGAACAATTGTGAAGGGGATGCCCATCCTTTGCTTTGTGGGGCTCATCATGGTGGTTATCCGCCATCTAATCCATTCATCTAATGCACCTCATTCACTACGGCATAGGAACACCCCTTCGGATCATTCTTTTCCAAAACTTAGGAGAGCCACACAACGTGAATATATAGTGGTTTTAAGGATGACTTTACATTGTTCTCATATTGTGGCTTAGCCACGTGTTGGGCCGGCCTTTTTTTTTTAAAGGTCAAGGTTAAAAATGTTGTGGATGGGGTGGATCTTATGCGCATGAAGCTGTTATTGGTGTGCGTGGCCTTTTAAATTTTGGGCCCAATTAAAATTGGGTCGTTGATTCGACCTGGTCTATCTCAATCAATTGACTTAACTTGTTGCGTCCCACATATACAAGGATCATGCACCGAACAACCTTCCGTTAAGGTTGTCCAACATCTGAAAATTCGGAATATATGTCATCCACAGTGTCCAATTCAATCAACAGTCTTGATTGTTAGACAATATTTAGTGAAATGCATATTGTGGAAGGGAACAACATATAACTTTTAATGTAACAAAATGCATATTAATAGGGCTGTCAACTCATCAGGGATGAAATAGCATTCAATTGGATAAATAGTCTTAATTGTTAGAAAATAATTAGTGAAATGCATGTCGGGAGCATGTTGTGTCGTAAAGGCCGTTAAGTAAAGGTAACAGTGGCAACCGTTACACGTTACAGGGTTGTAATGGCCGTAACAGCCGTTATGGAAAACAATGACCTGTAATTGCTGTTAATAGCATGTTACATCCCCTATAAAGGCCATAATAGCCTCGTAATGGTCTATTACAGGACATATACAGGTTTTTCATACTTTTTAACCAACATTACGGTGTAGATATAGGTTTTTCAGGAAGTTTTTCAATAAATTAAAAAATAAAAAAGAGAGACCGTGACGGTCATTATGGGGCCGTAACAGCCATTATACCCCGTATCGTAAAGGTAACACCTTGGCCGAGAGGAAACAACATAAAACTTTTAATGCAGCAAAATGCATATTATTAGGGTTGTTAACTCATCATATTTTGGTTGGCTCCTATAGTACCCATATGGGGCCAACCAAGTTATGGTCTTCCTAAGCCGAGTTCCCTTGAAACCTAGGTCTAGTTCTTAAAGGCCCAAGCTTAGATCCGATTAAGATTGGGTTTAGAGTTGAATTTGGGACAAATAAGAGCATTTGGGTGGTTGATCCCATAAGTTGCATGGATTAGATCACACATGTCCTACTTAAACACATGGGGCTCTCTTGCATACGAGTGGCTTAGGAAACCTCATTTCTTTAAAGAATAGAGTAGCGGTCTACAGTGAACCAGACCAAAGGAGAGCCCAAAGTGCTTTCTTAAGCAAACGATGGTTTAAGTGGTCACCACCATGATGTTTATGTGAAATCTACCCCGATTGCCAGGAGCTTCTTCCCATATTAAGCTCAAGGCCCAAATATCAGCCCTATAACTGATTCAAGTGGGCCACTTGAACAATGGTTTAAGTGGTCACCACCATGATGTTTAAGTGAAATCTACCCCCGATTGCTAGGAGCTTCTTCCTATATTAGAAGGCCCAAATATCAACCCTATAACTGATTCAAGTGGGCTACACCAAGGAAAAGAGTTTGAAGGGTGAGTGTCACCTATACATAATTTCCAATCGTGTGGTACACTTGAATCATGAATGGATCTAGTTTTTAATCCTTATGGCTAAAATTGGGTTACTTACTTGCTAGTTGAAGAGGATTTTGAAGGTACATAATGGTGGATCCCACCCTTAACTACACACTTACCTTAAATTTTCCTAAAAGATTTTTATTGACCGGACTCGGATTGTGCAGTGAGAGCTAAGCACCCTTTACCACGGTGTGAACTCCATGGGTCCCACTTTGATGTATATGATTTATCTAAGCCCTTTGGTTAGGTCTATATGACCTAATTAACAGGTTGGATGGTAAATAAACATTACAGGGGGCCTTAGGAAGTTTTTAATGGATGGCATTAAATTACCACAGTTTCCTTTGGTGTGGTTCACCAGAGATTTGGATCTGTCTCATTTTTGGGAACGTGTTCTAAAATGATCCGAAAAATGGATAGACGGTGTGGATAAAACACATACACATAGTGGGGCCCACGGTATCATCACTGATGCTATGTGCTATGCTATGCAATCGGAGTCCTTCCAAAGTCTCTCACTATTGGCCTGGTTTTAGTGGATACCTGACCACATGGCCTTAGGAAGTTTTTAATGGCTGGCATTAAATCACCACAGTTTCCCCCTTTGGATCTGTCTCATTTTTGGGAACGTGTTCTAAAATGATCCAAAAAATGGATGGACGGTGTGAATAAAACACATACACATAGTGGGGCCCATGGTATCATCACTGATGCTCTGTGATATGCTATGCAATTGGAGTCCTTCCAAAGTCTCTCACTATTGGCCATGGTTTTAGTGGATACCTGACCACATGGCCTACCTTGATTTATGTCTTACATCCATCTCGTTCATCTATTTTGGTAGGGCATTTTATAATATGAGCCGAAAACGCTGAAGATTCAAATCACATGTGGAACACACCACATGAAACAACTATGATTTACCATTAAAAACTTCTGGGGTGCAATGCAATATATTTTAGGAATCATTCATTTGATAAGGCCTGTTGACTCCATTCCAATTAACCAAGGATAGGATATCTTAATTTTCTTCACTATTTGAACAACCCCCACTCAAGCTAAAAAATGCCGAGAAAGATTGAGGAGCACCAAGTAGAGGAAGTTGACTTGTAAGCTACAAGGCACGTAGCGTAAGCTACGCTCCATGTAGCGTACGCTACATGTAGTAGCGTAGCGTGCATAGCGTAAGCTACCTGAAATCTCATTTTTTTCAAGTGTTTTTTCCATGTTAGTTAAACACTTATTACAATTGGTGATGATTTATACCTATGACACATGGCACTACATTAAACTAATCCGGACCATCCACATTGTGGTCCATATAGTAGATAGAGCACTTAGATCAATCCAGACCATCGAAATTGTGGTCTATATCATGAATTTGTGATGTTTCAATTAAAAAAAAAAAAGTCATACTTAGAGATGTCTAAAGGCAAAGAGAGGGATTTTGCATGGAAATAAGTGGTTGATGATCTAGATTCATAGTCAAGAACTCATAGAAATTACACATTTTGTAAATCTTATCATATGTTCTATTATTTTAATTAAAAATATTAAGGATTGTGTAGCTTACACTACACGCTATAAAGGGCCAAATGCCACACTATACGCTATTTAAAACACTAATTTGAACAACCTCCCTCAAGCTAAAAAATGCCGAGAAAGGAGCACTAAGTAGAGGAAGTTGTCTTGTAATAAAGGAAGAGATGGTCAACAGATTCTGTCCTTCAAATTTAGAAGCATTATCGGAAAAGCTCGTTACTACACTTTTTCCCTCTCGTTTTGTTAATTATTTAGTCTAATATTGCGAAGGATGATGGATTTTTTACTTGGTGAATGTAAGAAGCTAAATTCACAGAAGTTCTAAAAGAATTCTAAGAGATTGATGAAATTTGCTTCCTTATATAGATCCCTTTGTTTATCAAGTGTGAGGTTTTGAGTAACGATTTTTCTTAGCATATCAACCAATCCCAAAAATGATAAGATATGTGGCGTATTGAACATACAAACCTATCTTGGTAAAAAAACTTTTCGCACAAAAACATCTTCAAAAAATATTGGGAAAATAAGGGAAAGTTTTAAAAAATGTTGAAATTAAGTGAACCTAACTAAAAAAAATGTTAAAATTAAGTAGAACTGACCTAAACCCATTTTTAGTAATCTAATTAGTTGATGTGATACATCCCTGGGTAGATGTTGAATTGTAATTTTTCACAAGTAAGAGATATGTGGCGTGTTGAACATACAAACCTATCTTGGTTAAAAAACTTTTCGCACAAAAAATCTTCAAAAAATATTGGGAAAATAAGGGAAAGTTTTTAAAAAATGTTGAAATTAAGTGAACCCAACTAAAAAAAATGTTAAAATTAAGTAGAACCGACCTAAACCTGTTTTTAGTAATCTAATTGGTTGATGTGATACATCCTTGGGTAGATGTTGAATTGTAATTTTTCACATGTAAGAGACTGGTACATGAATCATCCACAATGGACCATTTTCAATTATCTAAATTGTTAATACTTCCTAGCCCATTTGGAATGCTACAAATTGATCATATGATTAGGTCTATTTTAATAGTCCAAATTGTTTATATGGTTGGACTCATTTTAATTATCTAAGCCGTTCTTAATGATTGGGCATACATTTTGTTATCCAAATCGTTAATATTGTAGGTTGCCTGCTATTATTATAAAATTCAAATCTTTGCCGCATTTAGCTTCTCCTCGGAGTGTCTTCTTTCCCCTCCCTCTGCCTCGCCTTCTCTCTCCCAAGAAAAACCCAACCCCCCTCCTCCCTTCCTCTCTCACTCGATCTCCTCTTGGCCCCCATGAAACACTCGATCTCTCTCCTCTCTGTAATGGCAATGATGATGATGTGATCTGGTTCATTAGTCTACATTTTCATGGCATCCAAACCCCGGAAACAACCACTAGGTCATCTCTCTCAAGTCAAATGTTCTTTAATCTCCTATTCTTCGATGTGTGATTCAATAATTTTTGGGGCAGATGGATGTATTGTCTCTCTTCTTTTAATTTGATCTATTGATCGGCCTCTAGAAAATTGATTCTCCATTTGAATTCTGCTACAATTATGGTCTTTGGATACTTTTTATAATGCGATCAATGGTATCATGACTTCTTTTTCAGAGAAGGGTAGTTTGGTCCTTTTTTGAGGATATCAAGTTTTTTATTGAGAATTCATTAGCATGTTGGATTTGGTGATCTAGGGCTTGGATAGTTTTAGTTTAGTGTTATTCTTTCTAACAATCATTTTCATTTTTTCTTTATGATTTGTAGAGATTGTTCATGAGGACATTATGGATTGGAATTGGTTCTAACAGGGGTTTTGATATGTTCATCTAGGGCAACCTTTTTGAAAAGGTGATTTTTTTCCTTATTATGTATAGGATATCGGTGAATGTATTGAGTTTTAGATAAGGAATTCTTTAGGTTTTTGGATTGGTTTTAGTCAAGAATCATCCATGGGTTCAGATGGATTCATTGATAAGAATTCTTTAAAATATGGTATTATGGTCCCTTTATGGTCCCCTTGCAGGGATTGGTTATGAAGATATTGAGCCCCAACTTGGGAGGGAATTCATTAACCCTTTTATCTTTTTTCGTTGAAGGATTTTAATAGCTTTACTTCATGGAATTCTTTCAGAAAATAGGGAATGGGTCTCCTCTCTTTTTATTATTTTTTTCCTTTTATCGTTCTTTTTTATTTCCTTCCTTTAGAGATCTGCAGTGAGGAAATTTGATTTTCTTATTTGAAATTTGTTATGAATGATTCAATCATTTCTTTCCTTTCTTTGTGGAGCCTTCCTTACCAGTCTTACAACTCATACCTCATAGGAAGCTTGCTACAATTCAGTCCACTTATTTCTACATGTTTCTGTTCAATGTTGGAAGTTGGCATGGGATATGGAAGCATGCCCATGGTTCAAAGTATCGTCCAGTATTACTTGGTATTGTTATATTCATATTGGTTTTGGTGAGAACCAGTCTGAGTCAGATCACCTATCAACTTTGTCTCTTTATTTTAGAATTTGAATTGTGCTGCTACAGGTAATTTGCCGTCTGGTCCTAATCCTTAAAAATCTGTCTTTTGGTGGTAGCACAAGCAACATCTCATGCATTTAAGGAAATTATTAGTCTTGAGTGAACCGATCCCTCTGATTTTTCATTTTTCACTTGAATTGGATTTTTTTCAACTTTTGTCTATGCTATTGACCAATTTTTCCTTAATCGTTTTCCTTTTGCAATCCACCTGCATGTTTTCATCTTGAAATTGTCTTTTAAATTACTTTCCCCAAAGAATTCAACAGTTTTCAAGCGGTCTTTACACAAAATTCTTCAAAGATGCTGTCAATTTGCCAGATTCTAATGGATAAAAAAAGAAAGAAAAGACTCCTCTTTGATCTAGTTTTCAACTTCTTTATTTGAACAAAAGAAAGTGTGTTTTGTTTCCTGCGGGTATAGATCCTCCTCGTCCCCTCATTTCATCTTTTCCTGTCTATATTTAGCTTTTGATTTTCCCATCCTCACACAAAGAAAAAATGCTTTTCCCTTGCTACAGAATTATAGAATCCCCATTCTTGATTTCTTTCTTGCTTTTCCTTCTCTCTTAATTGCTTGATTATTTCATTATTTTTCTGATTATTATGTATCTTCTTTATGGATTTACAACTTTTTAGATGCCTTCAATCTCATTCTGAATGATGATTGGAACCTCATTGTTCAGTTTGAGAGCTGCAACAACATCTACAACAACAATGTTAAAGAGAAGCTCTTGAAAAATCAAATTGTTTTTGGCACCTCCAACTCCAATTAACCAAGGATATCTTAATTTTCTCCACTATTTGAACAACCCTACTCAAGCTAAAAAATGCCGAGAATGGAGCACCAAGTAGAGGAAGTTGACTTGTAATAAAGAAAGAGATGGTCAACAGATTTTGTCCTTCAACTTTAGATGCATTATCGAAAAAGCTTGTTACTACACTTTTTCCCTCTTGTTTTGTTAATTATTTAGTCTAATATTGCGAAGGATGATGGATTCTTACTTAAAAATTTCCCTTATTTTCCCAATATTTTTTGAAGATTTTTTGTGCAAAAAGTTTTTTTTGCCAATACAAGTTTGTATGTTCAATACGCCACATATCTTATCATTTTTGGGATTGGTTGATACGCTCAGAAAAATAGTACTCAAAACCTCATACTTGATAAACAAAGGGATCTATACAAGGAAGCAGATTTCCTTGGTGTATTGAACATACATTTTCACCCATACGAGTATTTGATATGGTTGGGCCATTCCAAGTGATTCAAATCGTTCATTTGATTGGGCCTGTTGTAAGTGATCTGAACCCTTTGTATCATTGTGGCATTTTTTGTGATCTAAACCCTTCATTTGATTAAGGTCAATTTAATGATTTGAACTAATATATGCTAACGCCTGTGTTCGCTAATCAATTCCGTTGGTTATCAATACCCCTCATTGGATGTGGTAAAGTAAAAGAATTGTTAGTGGAGCAATCTTGACATAGAATATTTTGATCTTTTGTAATTGAGTGTGGAGCATAGTTATTTTTCTTGACTAATTGTTCATTTGGCTAGCCTATATTCAATGATCCAAATCATTAATATGGTATGGTTAGTTTATGGTTGATCCAAACTTGTCACATGATTTGCTAGTTTTCGGTGATGCAAACCTTTGACATGTTAGGCCATTTCAATTGATTTGAACTATTAATATGATTGGGCTTATACTTAGTGATCCAACACATCATATGATTAGGCTTATACTTAGTGATCCAACACATCATATGATTGGGGTTTCTTTTAGTGATATTTGCTCTAAATATCATTGATGTCGTTTTTGGTGATACAACACATACAATGACTGCCTTTTAATTATTCACAGTGATGGATGTTTTCAAATGGAGGCTAATTTCAATGAATGAGATGTATGAAGAGATACATGAATATATCCATAAGGTCTACCAAAAATTCCAATAGGTGATACAATATGTACAATGATAGTGCCCTTTTATTGTTAATGGTGAAAAACCCTTTAACTACAACTCCTAACTTCAAGAAACTATTATCATGAAAGAAATATCTTTGATAACCTTTAAGGCAGATGACCTTAGATGGTGATTATGAGCCTCTACCTTGGAATAGGAAGTTGTCAAAATTTATGTAAGATATTAAATAAAAAGGTGAGGATTTACTGATAAAGGGTTGTAAAATCAAAGAAACTATGGGAGAAATAATCATTTACCACGTCTATTCTTTTTTGTATGGTTATACAGAGCTCCACCAAGGGCGGTGGCATTCGCTTGACTTGTGGGAAGAAATAGGGTACTGACAATCAATAATGACCCCTTATCCTTCCTAACATATGTATAATTTGTATAGGAGATGCGGAGTCAATTAATCACGTGATCATTCACTGCATGTTTGCTTGAAAGGTGTGGGACTACTTTCTCAGCGCTCCTCATACAAGCTTAAGTGAAACTGAATTTTGTATCGGACCTTCTATGGTCTGGCATTCGGGAGGGGTGAGAAAGTGGGGAAAGCTTTGTGGAAATTGTTTTTTTTAATATATATATATATATATATATATATATATATATATATATATATATATATATATATAGGAGATATTTTCATAATAGAAGATCTTCGCATGTTGTGGTCGTTAAGGAAATTTAATTTAACTTTTGGGTTGGGCTTCTTATGTAAAGGTAGTTAATCCTACTAATCTCTCATTTGTTTTTCAATTGTGTAGGTGGGTTGTTTTCTTTTGCGTATTTTTTTTAAAAATGCAAGTTGAAATGATCCATAATGATCCATGGCTAAATTCTTTTGTTGGTTTTAAATTTTACTTAGACAAAAAATACAAAATGAAAAACAAGAAGGACAAAAAGAAATAAAGAAGAAAACTACAAAAGTAAAAACGTAAGTCTAAACAAAAGATGGTTATTGAGCAAGATTTCAAGTAGGTGAAAACTAAATAATGCCCCAATTTTTTTCTTAGAATGACCTTTTATCAATCAATGAAACTCCATATACAAATTAACTTTCTGGTCTCTAAAAAATACATTATTTGAAATTACCACTTATGAATGATATTTTTGTTCGAGGCAAACCAATCTTCATGCTAAGGGTCTTTCTTGTTTTAGGATACTCTTGATCTTAGTAGGGTTTGACAATTTACACATATAGCTAATTACACCCTAAACACACAATACATAACTTCACTAAATGTCGAATATCAATCACCTCCAATAAAAGGATAGTCAAATCCATACTCAAGGATGAGCCTATCCCAATAAATTTTTTTCTCCTTTTACTTGGATCTTTGAAAGATGTAAGGTTTCACTTCCTAAAACCTGTCATGATTATGAGAAAATAGCTTTTGTCAGGGGTTTGCTCCCCACAGACTTGAGTTCGATTCCCCTCCATGTGGATTACTTGCATGAGTTTGTGCGAATGGCTTTGGCCATAGGTTTGCTCCCCATAGACGCAAGTATGATTCTCCTCCCTGTGGATTACACATCACGAGTTCGGGTGAACGGCTTTGGTCATGGGTTTGCTCCTCATAGACATAAGTTTGATTCCCTCCCCGTGAATTACCCGATGCACTTGGTTGGTGGGTTATTGTATGTATCCGCAGGGAATGGTCACACCTTAAAGGGTGGGAACACTTGTCGTTATAAAAAAAACTTCTCAAAACTCGGTCACTAGTTTAGGCGAATGGCTTTGGTCGTGATAGACACAACTTCGATTCCCCTCTCCGTGGATTACTAGTCATGAGTTCAGTAGAATGGCTTTGGTTGTGGGTTTACTCCACAAAGCCACAAGTTCAATTCCCCTCCTGTGGATTGCCCATCATGAGTTTGGGCAGACGACTTTGGTCGTGGGTTTGCTCCCCACAAACACGAGTTCTACTCCCATCCTCGTGGATTACATGATGCACGTGGTGTATTAAGGATTATTTTTAATCCTTACATCTTAAGCTTGTGCCCATCCATTCCTTTCAAGCTTGATCTTGCCTCTATAAGCGTAAGCTCATGACGCTTAACAACTGAGTTTGATTCCCTCCTTGTGGATTACCAGATGCATTTGGTTGGTGGGTGGTTACGTGCATTCACAGGGAATGGTCTCGCCTTAAAGGGTTAGGGACATCCTGTTGTTATTAAAAAAAAAAAACTTCCCTAAACTCGTCACAAGTTTGGACAAATGACTTTGGTCATGGGTTGACTCCCCACAGACATGAGTAAGATTCCCCTCTCCGTGGATTATACCCAGTCACAAGTTCAGGAGCTTTAGTCGTGAGTTTACTCCCCACAGACACGAGTTCAATTCCCCTCCTCATTGATTACCCGTCATAAGTTTGGACGAACGACTTTGATCTTGGGTTTGCTCCCCACAGATACGAGTTCGATTTCTCTACTCGTGGATTACCTGTCACGAGATTGGGCAAACGCCTTTGGTCATGGGTTTGCTCCCTATAGACAAGAGTTCGATTCCCCTCCTCGTGGATTACCCGTCACGAGTTTGGGTGTATGGCTTTGGTCATGGGTTTGCTCCCCATAGACACGAGTTCGATTCCCCTCCTCGTGGATTGCTCATCATGAGTTTGGGCAAACAACTTTTGTCGTGGGTTTGGTCCCCACAGATATGAGTTTGATTCCCCTCCCCGTTGATTACCCGATGCATGTGGTTGGCGGGTGATGCGTGCATCCACAAGGAAATAAACTCACCTTAAAGGGTCAGAGACACCCTATTGTTACATTAAAAAAAATAATCCCAAAACCTGTCACGAGTTTGGGCGAACGACTTTGGTCATGGGTTTGCTCCCTACAGACATGAGTTCGATTCCCCTCCTCGTGGATTACCTGTCACGAGTTTGGCCAAATGCCTTTGGTCATGGTTTTGCAACCTACAAACGTGTGTTTGATTCCCCTCCATGTGGATTACCTGTCAGGATTTTAGGTGTTACGGCTTTGGTCGTGGGTTTGCTCCTAATAGACCCGAGTTCGATTCCCCTCCCCACGGATTACCTAATGCACGTGGTTGGTGGGTGATTGCGTGCATCCATAGGGAATAGTCTCGCCTTAAAGGGGCAGGGACACCATGCCATTATTAAAAAGATTCCCAAATTTACAAGTATGGTGTTTCTCATCATTGCTATAGCAAAATTATAAGGGCAAGAAAGAGTACAAAAGAGAAAAAACAAAATACTTTAAGGAGCTAAGAAAATGAAGAGAGCTTAACAGGGTATTTTTAGATGTTGTACTTAACATAGAGCTTAACCTTCAAGAGAGCTAAGAAAATGTCTTACTTTTCAAACAATGGAATCCAATGGTTTGTTGGTTATTTTACATCATAATGAATATTTTTTTTGCCAATTAACCTGAAGGATGTCTAGTTCTAATAGTAAGGGTGCTTTTCTGAACTCCTTCAAAAGTTATCTTATTTATAAGACCTTAGGTTTCATTTGTAGTGAAAGAGCTTAAGAGTGTCGCAGAAAGTTGTTTGTCTCAGCTGAAGACTCTTGAAATCTTAACATCAATTTCGTCATCACTCCTCACTAATTGTGCGCTAAAATCATCCTACAACTTTTATCACCTAGTAATTGCTTCTATATAGTAAGAGTACTTTTCTGAACTCCTCACTAATGGTGTTAAAATCTCATCAAGAAATATTTTCAATTTCAAGGTCGAATCAAGACCACAACCAATCTAACTTCGATGGTGTCACTTTGTTGTGTAAACTATTTGTGCACATGGTGGCAATCATGCCCTTTTCAAGCAATTGTTCATTTTTTGAATGAAGATCAATTTATGTTCCATTTAAAATGTTTTTTTTTTTTTCGTGCGCTCGTGCTTTTGATGTTTTTGAAACAACTAACACCCTACAACTTATCATTGAGCAATTGCTTCTATATCGATTGTGCATGTGTATCATTTTTGCTTGTTTGACCCAAATATTGATAAAAACCAGCACCATTAGAGCCTTTGATTCTTATGGGGTGTTTTCAAATGTTGGTCTTTACATAGAGCTTAACTTTCAAGAGAGCTTAGAAAATATTTTACTTTTGAAACTATGGAATTCAATTGTTTGTTGGTTTTTTCACATCGCAATGTTGTTTTTTTTTTCCCTAGCCAATTAACATGAGGGACATCTAGTTCAAATAATAAGGGTACTTCTCTAAACTCTTTTGAAAGTAATTCTCTTTGTAAATTCGAGCATTTGAAAGTAAGACCATGACCAATCTAACTTCGATAGTGTTGCCTTACTGTATAAACTTTTTGTACAAATGGTGACACTCCTCTTTTTATGCAATATCTTGTTTTTCAAATTAGGATAATTTTCTTTTCCACTTAAATTATTTTTTTCTGGCCACTTCATGCTTATAATGCCTGTGAAACTAACATCACGACTATGATCACCCATTCATGGTCAGATGTTATCTTCAACAATTGCTCACACTACAACTTATCACTACGCAATTGATCTGTATGGTCTTTGCTTATTTGACACAAATTGAAGAAGAAACAACATTGTCGGAGGTTTTGACACTTCCGGAGTGTTTTCAAATGCATAGTTTACATAGATCTTACCTCTTAAGATAGCTTAGAGAGTATCATACTTTTGAAACTATGGAACTCGAATAGAGTTTTGGTTATTTCACATCCTAATGTTGTTATTTTTATTATCCAATTAACCATAAGGATGTCTAGTTCAAAATGGGTACTTTTTCTAAACTCCTTTGGAAGTTTCTCTATGAGAAGTCCTTGAGCAAAATGCATTGCATTCATTTTGGTCTTGAATATTTATCCTATCAAGCGTCGAGGAGTGGTAATCCACGAAAGAATTGGTGTATATGAAAACACCACTAATAAACACTTCATTTGTGGGAAATGGTTAAGTGGGCATGAAAGTATTAAAATGTGTACCTTGAAATAGAGACCACTTGTGTTGGACGTGCACACTATAAAAAAAAAAGGACTACAAGATATTAATCGAATTGATCCATTTAGCCTTAGTTACTGTAAGGCACTACTGGAAAACTTCTCTTAGTGACAACACTCAGATATTTCATTGAGAATAATGGTGAAAAATGTAGCGATTAACTTCATCTAAGAATTCGTCTTTCGACAACACGGTCAAAATGTCATCTGAATGTCTAGTTAAAAACCTTTTTTTTCATTTTATACATACTATTGATACATCTACCATATTTTTGTTCGTCACAATAGTTTTTCTACACCTTATTAATATGAAGAAGTCGTAGTATTGATGTCTCTAACATATTTCTGTTCATCACAATAGATTTTCTATGCCTTATTAATGTGAAGAAGTGGTTTAACGGCTGGTTGCACCTATTTAAAGTTACCGAGCTAGTAGTTATTCCTACTCCAATATGCATTTCACTGTATTGGTTCTCCTTTCTACTAGTTAAAATGCAGAAAAGTAACAAGTTAAAAAGCTTTTAAAAAAACTTATTTAGGTAAGTATCTTTTAGCACCTAAGTTACTCTTACAATGATGCTTACCAAAATAACTCAAGTGAAAAAAGAAACTAAATGACTTAAGTTAAAAAGTAACCTATTTGGTGGTATCCAAAGAGACCCTAAATATGGCCTTTTAATGCTCGACTTCTTTTCCGTAGACAGCTGGTTGTTATAGCTGTGGCATGCCTTTTTTCTCTTATTCAAATCTCTCTCTCTCTCTCTCTCTCTCTCTCTCTCTCTCTCTCAGAATAAGGAAAAAAAGTCAAACTTCTCTTATTAGATAGCACTGCATTCTCCAATCTCGTTTTTAAAAACTGGTGATGGCAGTAGTCTACTAGTTTTCGAGTGAGGATTTACACTATCAAGCTAGAGGAACAATTGTTTTGTGCAGTTTTTTTTTTTTTTTTTTTTTCAGAAATTGATTAGAGCAAGAGACCTTTTTTATTCTAAGCATTCAATAATGAAGTTTGCTTCGATAATGGCAGAGGACATTGATATAGTAAGTATTGCTTGATTTTTAGACCATTGACGTATAGAATGGATTATTTTCATGACGTTGTAGTTGTTTCTTTATGGCTCCCTTTTGATATCTCTTGAGATTTTTCATGTTGGAAAAAAGAAAATTATTAAATGTCACACACTCCAATTATTTTCAAGCAGAAGAACCATGTTAACAAATTAAATAATTGTCAGAGCATGTTTATGAAAACACTACATTTGCTACCAATGAATGGTGTCTTTTTGAGTAAGAAGTCTTGCATGGTTATCCAATATTATAATTTTATGGAATCTTGTATTCAAGTGGTCAAGTATGTGTTTAGATGCCTTGAATGGTGTTGAGTAGTTCTGTTAAGGAAATACTGTTGAGATCATTTACAGGAGAGTTGAATGGGTATGCTTTAACAGTCTAGTTGAGTTGCTAACCTTGAAAGACCATGCCTGATGCCTACACTTGCTAACTCATTTATAATTTCGTTCTTGTTTGTAGATGTTGCATAAGAAGAATGATGATATGAATATGAACTCCTCTTGGAAAAGGAGTTAAAAAAAGGAAATAGCTGAGGAGTAAAAAAAAAAAAAAGAATTAGCTGAGTAAAGAAAAGGAATTAGTTGCTCTCTCTCTCTCATGCATATATCCATGATCCCCTGTTTATTAGTTGGTAAACTTCCACACTAGTGATGCATTTTCTATGACTTGCATGTTATGTGAAAGCATGAATCTAGAGCATTTGGCATCCATTAAGTTCCAATAATTTGTTTCCAATTAGGTAATGAACTTTTTAGAAGTTAAATTACGTCATCTTTGGAAGATCAATAGCATGTAATATTGCTTGGATGAAGTAGTCTGCTATTACTGTCATTTACTCTAAGCACCAAACACTATGGGATTTTGGTTTTGTTTGCAGCTACAAAAGATAACCTTGTGCTTTTGCCATTTAAAGTGCAGAAAATGTAGTAATGATTACTTATTTTGCTGAAGAAGATATTTGTAAAATTCAAATGGATGATGCTCCTATGAGCAAGGGTCAACACACAGCACCTAAGTTTTAGACCACACAGGTTAAGGACCTACACAAGGACCTAAGAGTTTATGCTCTCATAATACAAAGTACCCCCACGTACTCTCCCGCCGAAGGCCTCCTATGAGGACTTGCAAGGGGTGAGAAACACCTTAGACTCAATCTTACAGAAGGAATGATCACAAGGGTCCTCTGAACTCTAATGACTTACAGATAAGTAGATGAGCCCCATTTAGCACGTTGATGAAGATTTCCTCCTTTGAAGAAGAATCTTTAGCTCCCTGAACCGCAACTCAGATGATGTACCAAGATAAGGCGACGAGTTGGGTCAAGGTATATGATGGAATCCTACTCTATTAAATATTTTCCTATAAGGGAGATAGAGCGATTCCAATCATCTATGCATTCAAGGCATCTCAGCTTAATGATTTGCCATTAAGATGGTAGTTACAGGATCCTTGAATGCAGAAGTTCATTCCCCAATCCACTCTATTGAATGTCAATGATGAGGGTGGATTGGAGGATGAACTTTCATAGAGAATCTGGAATTGAACACACAAAAGCACTTTTGTATTTTTCTTTACTAACAACCAAGGGTTAGCTCTCATTAAATAGGCAAAAGGTTCTAGCGGATATAAAACGGTCACATTTTTTACAGAGTTCGATATCATCGAGCATATACTCTCGATAGTATCGATTGGCTGCTCGATGATACGAACTCAACTGTCAAACACTTTTGAAATCTTTTGCCAACTGGTTGAGGAAATTAAATGTGCGTCGATGTCATCGAATTTCATACTCCGATTTCATCAACACGAGGTTCGATTCCTCGACATTTGAAAATGTGGGAGCACTTGCCTTTGAAATATTTTAGGTATATGATATGATCGAGCATCACTCGATATCATCAGAATTTGAATATTGATGATATCGAGAGCAGTGTCGGTTCATCAATAATTCCAAGGAATTTTCTTATAAGCTTGCTGGATAGTTTATGTCTACTTTTGATGATACCGACCATGCCTCAATATGATCGATATTTGCATATCGATTTTATCGAGTGACCCTCGATCCAAGAAAAACAACCTGAAAACTTATTGGATATATTTGTATACCAAACCGATATCATCGAAGGGCTTCTAATATCATCGAGATTTGAATTCCGAGGATATCGAGGAGCTCTTCGATATATCGAGGATTACATGATTTGCCTTGGTAGTACTGTGGACACAACAGACCTGATGTCGATTTTATCGTGTCGACTCGATGGAATCGAGATTCAAAATTCGATGATATCAAACCGTCTATCGATTCATCGATAATTCAGTCTAGAGATCTTTGTGGTTGCTGGACATCTTATGTCCTCATTTCGATAATATTGAGTGAGCTTCGAGGACATTGATAATAGGGTTCGATTTCATCGAGCCATGTATCGATAAATCGACTAAGGTAGAAAACTTAAAAGATTTTTTTGTTTTTGAAAAAAGTTTTATAACAAAAAACCCTAGGATTTTCTATCTAATTTTAAGGGTTTTAATTACCTGGTGTTTTGGGACATGGGATAGATTTACCTGTGACGAGTTTGGGCACACATCCAGTTGAGGCAGACGTTTGATCAATCTTCCTATGGGGCTCCTTTGTCTTGCTGACTCAATACATGTTAATTGACAAACCAGGGCACTTTCTTAAAAGTCGTCCATATCCATGATTCAAGTACATCACATGATGTAAGGCTCAAAACATGGCCATATCCATGATTTAAGTACACCACATGATTTAGGGCTCAAAACTCGACCATATCCCATATTAGATATACTCACCCTTGAAACTATTTCCCTTGATGTGAGCCATTTGAATCACATATAGGTCTGACTATAGTCATCATAGTGGGCCCTACAAGAATTAAGGGTCATCTTTTAATTATTTTCTTTAGTGTGGCCCACCTGAATGATAGATCAGCCTAATTTTTTGTCTAGGTGCCTAATGTGGGATTACATATCTAATGGTTGTAGATTCCACATGTATATTGCAATGGCCAGTGGGCCCCTTAAAAATCAATGGTAGGCACAATCTTCACCTAAGAATTAGCAACGGTCTTGGTCCGCCGCTAAATTGAGACGAATTCAATACGTCGCTAGTAACAACGTTCTAAACTTAATGACGGGTATTGTCCATCGGTAGTTACAGGATATGATTAGCGACGGTCTTGCTCCGTTGCAGTTTGCCCTCGCAAAAAAGAAACGACGGATCGGATCGGCGGTGCTAAACTTTAGCGACGGGTATGGTCCGTCTTAGTCATGGGAGAAGATCAGCGACAGTCTTGCTCGGTCGCTGTTTGCTGTTGCAAAAAAAATGAAACGACAGATTCAATCCGTCGCTAATAAAAGACTTCTAAAACCCGAGAAGATTAGCGACGGTCTTGGTCCGTCTCATTTTGCTGTCATAAAAGGAAATGATGGATCGGATCCGTCATCACTAAATTGCTGAATAAACGATGGTGTTCTAAATTTTAGCAACAGATATGGTCCGTCGCTAGTTACAGGAGAAGCAACTAACAAAATCCGTTGCGAACTCCTAAAATTTCCATAAAAAAAATAAAAAGTGCTATGTTTTTTTTTTTTTTTTTTTTATATCCAAATGCATTACTAATCTAATCCTTTATATGACAAATGTAGTAGTTTTGTATAAAGTCAATCTTGTCTCTTTAAATACACAAATATTATTGATGTAGGAGCATACTTCGTATTCAAGCATTTTGATTTTATTTGTCGAAAATAAATAATAGATTAAAAAAAGTAAGAATCTTACCGCCAAGTCATCTACCAAGGTAAACACCCAAAAATCGTGTTCCTTGACTCTATTATCAAAGCAACTGCCAAGGTAAAATAAAATGTCACAAATCTCAAGAGATACATAGATTGATATTGTATCTATTTCCTTCTTAATCGTCCACTCCTCTACTTGAACAGTCAAGCACAAAAAGAAGAATGGATATCAAGTATGGTTGTCGAATGAACCTTTTTTTCTCTAGTGAAAACCAAAGATTCTAATAAAAATTTTAGTTATTTTCAGCTGGTGAATCTTTGATTTTAATTTTTCCTAAAATTGATTTTAGGATTCTTTCCCCCATGTTTAGCTAATCGACTAAATTCCATGTTATTCCAATCAAAATTGCATGGCACACAACTGGAGTTGGAGAATGTAATATAAAACATGATGATAAAAAGATCCTAGAATGTATATTTGTTGCATTTTGAATTTCTTGCACCAATAAACAAGCAATTATTGTAAAGAGAAGTAAATGCATATAGCATACAAGTAATAAATAAGACAAGTAGACATTAACACCGTACAGAAGAGTATGGTTGAGGTTTTGAGTAACACAACCATGTAAAGGAACTGAAACAAGAGGCAAAACATGGTGGCTATGGAGAACAATTCAACTGTTGAAACTTGAAAACCATAAAATTCAATTAGAACATTAAGAATAGCGAGGCATACAAACCTTGTCTGAAGTCGTAAGTAACAACAAATGCTACATTGTCTCTATCAAAAATTTGTAGCCTAAAATGATCTATTAGTAGTAGGCCAATGGAAATGGAATTCATTAGTAAGGGCCATTTTTCCCGTTTGGCTGCTCGGAAACGACCGGAAATAGATTCCTTTAGGAACTCATTTCATGTAAAAAAACATTTTATGATTCATTCTCAAAAGTTGGCTATTTAGATTCCATAGAGAAAATACAACTTTTCTAGAGGGTATTGACTCTCTGTACTGCCTTTCTATTTTTATTAGGACATTCGAGTATGACATATCAATTTATAAGCTTATCAAAATCTCTAATGGACCACACCAATGAAAAAATGATGAATGTCTATTAACACTATTTTGTAAGAAACAAGCGAACCTTATGATGTGGTCCACTTATGATTTGGATCTGCCTCTTTTTTTTTTGGTTTGATGTCCTAAATTGTTATGGAAGAAAAGATGAACGAGTTTGATCTCAAAATTGAACCATGACCAAAACTCGATTAGACCACACCTACAGGAAATAGTCCAAAAATGGATGTATACTGTTGAAACTTCCCTACTGGTATTTATCATATAACATGCTCATAGTACACAAACATGGAAGAAGTGAAAACACAAATATCATATTATATATGTTTTATCCACGCCTTCCATTCATTTTTTTGTATCCTTTTAGGGAATGAATTAAAAAAATGAGGCAGATAAAACTCTCATGTGGACCACACCATAGGAAATAGTGGTAATTCAACACTCATTGTTAAAAACTTCAACTTCTTAAGGGCCACCAAAGTTTTAAATGAAGCTGATGTTTGTGTTTTCCCGTCATACATGTTTTTTTTCTTTTTTTTAACCTAATCAACAAGTTGGATAGAAAATAAATATTATAATGGACCATAGGAAAATTTTAACAATGGGCATTCAATCACCACTATTTTCTTGTGGTGTGGTCCACTTGAGATTTGGACATATCTCATTTTTTGGCTTAGACCCTAGAATGACTTGATAAAATAGAAGGATAGTATGGATAAAACAAATACATCAAGGTGGGCACACGAAACACTGTCCAATGGCCACCTTGCTACTGGCA
Source organism: Magnolia sinica (assembly GCF_029962835.1). Classification (NCBI taxonomy): domain Eukaryota; kingdom Viridiplantae; phylum Streptophyta; class Magnoliopsida; order Magnoliales; family Magnoliaceae; genus Magnolia; species Magnolia sinica. The sequence continues at coordinate 53,740,623 of NC_080585.1, read as the reverse complement.
AAGTTAATAGGCAATTCCGGAAATGGATTTCCTGCTAAAGGCTTTCGACTTGAGATGCCTAGGTAGGGCCACTGTGATGTTAGTGAGAAATCCATCCCGTCCATCTGTTTACTGAGCTCATTTTATTGTATGTAACCAAAATTGAGAATGAACTAAAACTCAAATGGGCCCGACCATTAGAAAAAGTGAGGATTCAACGACCACTTCAAAACATTTGTATGGCCGCAAAAGTTTTTCGGTGGTAATGACCTTATAAACAGTTTGGATGGCATATAAACATTAAGCTGGTGCCTAGGAATGTTTCATGGTAGGCATTTCTTTTACCAAATTTCTCTCTCGTGTGGCCCACTTTAGTTTTGGATTCACCACCTTTTTAGTTTCATGTCCTAAAATGATCTCTCAAAATAGATGAGCAGGGTGGATTTCTCACCAACATCATGATGGGCCCCCACCTAGCATCCCAGCACAGCAACTTCAATGTTTGTGAGAAATCCCCAACGCCTATCCATTGTTTTAGATCATTTTAGAACATGGGACCCAAAATTACACAAATCTAAAACTCAAGTAGGCCACATGACAGGAAACATTGGGTAGGGAAATGACTACCATTAAAACCTTCTCGAGTCCACCGTTGTTTCGACAAGAAACGAAAAGTATTTGGTTTGGGGATTATTTTATTCAATAATTGCAAATAAAGAATAAAAGGAATAATCATCACAAATTTTATTTATTCTGAATTTGTTTACATCCTCTTTATCCCTTGATTCTAAAATAAAGTATACATAATAAAAATACAAGAATCAAGTAAACTTGAATATCAGTTTTGACAAAATCTCATATCATAATATGATTTTCTGATCGCATAAGTCATTGTGCAGAAATGATATTGTCCCAATTGATTTCGTAGACTTGAAGAACTTTAGTCTTGTGGTATGAATTGAGCCTTCTTTGACATCTTCAAGATGATAATTTATCATCAGAGATTTATTGTCTGCACGATGGACTTGTTGCATGGGCAGTAAGTGAATACTAACATTCGGTTGCGCGGGCCTCTGGTTGCGCGAACTACTTGTTGCGTAGGCCACTTGTTGCACGCCGCGCAATAGGTACTCAATGTACATTGGTAAACTTTTGGAGAATCTTCTCTCTTCTTCTTTACTCCATAAATCTTCCAATGTCCGAATTAAGGAGATGGTGGGGTATTTATAGACCCTCCACACGTGCGAACCCCCTCATTTGTGCAACAAGCAATACATATCAGAACCATTGCGTGCAGTCTTCCATTGCATGCAAACTTCCATTGTGCGTTGCATAATGACATTTCTAAACTTCCTGTTGTGCGTCGTGCAACAAACAAATAAAAATTTCTATCTTCTTTAATTTTTCTCTTTTTTCCACTTTTTGTGCTCCAACAGATGCCCCCTTGATCATTCATTTGATTTCTCCCTCAAAGATGAAATGGAGGATCAATATATATTTTAAAAGAATACTCAACATGGCTTCGCGCGCATCAAACAACCTCATTGGGCTATCGAGTCCGCGTAACAGACCCTCGGAGAAGAGGCCAGGCTATTAATCAATTTTACTACATGGTTACTGAGGACTTCCTTTAGTGTAAGGGAAAACAGTCTTCTCACCAGTTGTCCAACTCTTAAATAAGAAGTCAAACCACTAATTGATAACGCTACTCGGACTGCGTGATCTACTATGAGAATTTCTCTTAGTGCAAGGGAAAACAATCCTCCTAAGTAAATTGTTCGGCCCTTTATGAAGACGTCATTGCAGCTAATCCATCTGTTCCACAAGGGCATGATTCTCTTAATAAAGGAAAGAGCTCAAGGGCTCGCCCCAACGCTCCTACTCGACTAATATGTTCGGCCTACTACTATGGTCGACGTGCGGCAAACCGACCTGTTAAATCTACATAGAAAATTCATGCACAACAATTACTACAAAAAGTTATCTTTTCATTGATAAACAAAATATTACATGAGTGTTAGGAGGAGAAATGGGAAAAAGGCTAGTCCCCCAGAGGGGTATGCTCAGCTTCCACAGAGGTCGGCTTCTCGGCTTCAATTAAGGTCAGGCCCTTGGCTTCTGGCGGGGTCGAGTCCTCGATAGGACTATCTTCAAGACCACTGTTTCCATAAGAAATGAAATATTTATATGGAATCCATACCATTTATAAGGTCATTAAGATGAACTGAAAACACAAATATATTAGCTTGATCCAAATATTTTATTACCCTACCAATGTTTTAATGGTGGACGTTCAATCTCAATGTTTCCTATTGTGCTTCCCACTTCTGTTTTGGATCTGCCTTAATTTTTGTCCCATGTCCTACAATAATCTAGAAAAATAGATGGATGGGGTAGATTTCTCACAAACATCATGGTGGGCACCGCATATCTTCCTCCACATAGCTTCTGGTTGAAATAAATTCCCGCCAAAACAATTCTTTGGTGGGAAATTTGTATGTGTATGATCGTGTGCGTATAAGAGTTGACAAAATAATTTTTTGAGAATACCTTTAATTTTTACAAAATGACAAAATTGTACATTCAAGGAGTAAAGAATGGGTCAGGATGTTGTCCCCAGTGAGGTGGCCCACCTGAGATTTAGATTGGAATGAATTTTGGCCATTAAGAAAAACATCGTTAGACATACATGATGGACGGATTGGATTTTATACAAGCACTAGTATGGGACCTACAGATTGCAATGTATATTTACTTTAACTAAGTAGTGCTTAGAGTAGAATGGGCCTCAATCAGAATAGATAGACGTCTACTGCAAATCAGATCAAAGGGGACATTAAAGTACTCTCTTAAGGAAAAGATGGATAAAGTGGTCCCCAGCATGATGTTTGTGTAAAATTTACCCCGACTACCAGGTGCTTCTTCCCATGTTAGGCTCAAGGCCCAAATATCAGCCCTATCACTTATTCAAGTGGGCTACATACCAAGAAAAAGATTTTGGAAGGTGAGTGTTGCTTGTACACTGTTTTCAATCTTATGATCCACCTGAATCATAGATGGATCTGGTTTTTCATCCCTGTGCCTAAAATTGGGTCATTTACTAGCTGGTTGGAGTAGATTTTTAAAATACACAGTGGTGGATCCCACCCCAACTACACAATTTACCTTAAATTTTAGTAAAAGATTTGTAATGCGCATGGACTTGAAGGTGCAGTGAGAGCTCATCTGAAAGTATGTGCAGAAGAGTGAGCCCTTAAGATCTGACGGTTTACACGATATGGAACCTCCACAAAGTTAAAGATGAATGGTCCAGATCTAGCGATCTGCCTAACCACTACTTGAGCAGATGGATCTAATCACCCCTCTGATTCTACGATATGATGGCCTCAAATTATGATATATGGCTTAGATCGTCCCAAGGACAAGCTAAACGGAGAAATTTCAATATACCACTTTTTGTCTTTTTACTCTCATTATTCCTTAATGTATTTTTCATGAGAGAGCCTCATCCCATTTATAGAAAAGGATGAGGAGTTTGGATGAGACCAGAAGTTATCCGATCTTATCCCTATCTCCTCATCTAAATCCACATTCAAAAATGAATTTGAAATTCAACTTCAAACGGAAAAGGCCTAAACTCATGGGACCCACCCATTAGTGATTGACCACCAGTGGGCCCCACTAGCCTATATCCAACATCTCCCACTCAATTACATTGTGGGATAGACACAAAAAAAGTCCATCTAACTCGCCTAATAACAATCAAAACCAAACATCATGATCAAAAGAATCAGAGGCATGGGACCAGCTGGATCACCGCAATCGTCTCACAAGTATTTAAGTACTAAGTGACCACCTAACTAGTACTAAATAACCCAAACTTTGCAATGCCTATCTTAGTTCGCATGACCACACCTGATGGAGTTAACTCCCGATCTGGAGTACTCGGCCAACATACGCACTTATCAAACTTATCGAGTTATTCTAAAAACTCTATTTTTCACAAACTTCGACTAAAATCAATTTAAAGCAATATATATATATATATATATATATATATATATATATATATATATATATATATATATATATATATATATATATATATATACTTTCAAAAAAGAATATCGTTTGCAAAAGTCTAATAAAAAAACTCAAGACTGCTAGTGGATAAGTCTTCAAGTGAGTATTTATAGTTCTAGAAACTTGGTGTAGCTGTTACGGGATCTTCCTCACGTAGATGTGTAATTTGGAATCAATCTAGCTGCTTTCCTAGCGTAGCTGAGTCTGGCTAATTAAGGACCTTTCACCATAGTACGCTAAAGTAGCGATAGTGCTCTTTCATTCCTGACTTGAATCGTCGTATTCCGAGACCATTTACGCATCCGTACGTGGGATCGCAGTTGTTGGTCCTGAATTTTTCCTTCATCTCTTTGTCCAATAGTAACCTTCATAACTCTCTCTTCAGTGGTCAAATTTAGATTATATTGAGCTCATTGGAATGGTAACGTGACAAGCTTCTTAATGGGACCACAATTGGCTAATTCTAAGACCGTTCGATATCCCAAAAGCACGTTGGAACCCTTCGATCATCATTTAGCAATTTGGATTGTTAATCATTCCAAATCACGCGATCCAATGGAGATGCTCATAACTCCCTCTTTTCATTTTGGATTGGGTCGATTTTTGGTCATTTGAAAGGTACTTTAGTGCTCTTTCATTCTTGACTTCAATAGTCATATTCCGAGACCATTTGCGCATCCGTAAGTGGGATCGTAATCGTGGGTCCAGAATTTTTCCTTCATCTCGTTGTGTAATAGTAACCATCATAACTCTCTCTTCAGTGGTCAAATTTAGATTATTTTGAGCTCATTGGAATGGAAACTCGATAGGCTTTCCTAATGGGACCAGAATTGACTAATTCTGATACCGTTCGATATCCCAATGGCACGTTGGAACTCTTCGATTGTCATTTTGTAATTTGGAGTGTTAATCTTTCCAAATCGCGCGATCTAATGGAGATGCACATAACTCCCTCATTTGATGTCGGATTGGGTCAATTTTTGGTCATCTAAAAGCTAATTTAGTGCTCTTTCATTCTTGACTTGAATCGTGGTATTCCGAGACCATTTGCGTATCCGTAAGTGGGTTCGTAGTCGTCGGTCTAGAATTTTTCCTTCATCTCCTTGTGCAATAGTCACCTTTATAACTCTATCTTCAGTGGTCGAATTTAGATTGTTTTGAGCTCATTGGAATGGTGACTCGACAAGCTTCCTAATGGGACCAGAATTGGCTAATTCTGAGACTATTCGATATCCCAAAAGCACGTTGGAACTCTTCGATTGTCATTTTGCAATTTGGATTGTTAATCTTTCCAAATAGCGCGATCTAACGGAGATGCTCACAAATCCCTCGTTTGATGTCGGATTGGGTTGATTTTTGGTTATCTGAAAGGTACTTTAGTGCTCTTTCATTCCTGACTTGAATCATCGTATTCTGAGACCATTTATGCATCCGTATGTGGGATCGCAGTCGTCTGTCTTAAATTTTTCCTTCATCTCCTTGTCCAATAGAAACCTTCATAACTCTCTTCAGTGGTTGAATTTATACTACTTTTAGCTCATTGGAATGGTAACTCGACAAGCTTCCTAATGGGACACGAATTGGCTAATTCTGAGACCGTTCGATATCCTAAAAGCATGTTGGAACTCTTCGATCGTCATTTTGCAATTTGAATTGTTAATCATTCGAAATCATGCGATCCAATAGAGATGCTCATAACTCCTTAGTTTAAAGTCGTATTGGTTCCATTATTGGTCATCTGACAGGTACTTTAGTGCTCGTTCATTCTTGACTTGAATCGTCGTATTCCCAGACCATTTGCGCATCCGTAAGTGGGATCGCAGTCGTCGGTCCAAAATTTTTCCTTCATCTCCTTATGCAATAGTCACTTTCATAACTCTATCTTCAGTGGTCGAAATTAGATTGTTTTGAGCTCATTGGAATGGTAACTTGACAAGCTTCGTAATGGGACCAGAATTGGCTAATTATGAGACCGTTCGATATCCCAAAAGCACGTTGGAACTCTTCGATCGTCATTTTGCAATTTGGATTTTAATCTTCCCAAATCGCGTGATCTAATGAAGATGCTCACAAATCCCTCGTTTGATGTCGGATTGGGTCAATTTTTGGTCATCTGAAAGGTAATTTAGTGCTCTTTCATTCCTGACTTGAATCGTCATATTCTGAGACAATTTACGCATCCGTACGTGGGATCGAAGTCGTTGGACCTGAATTTTTCCTTCATCTCCTTGTCCAATAGTAATCTTCATAACTCTCGCTTCAGTGGTCGAATTTAGACTATATTGAGCTCATTGAAATGGTAACGTGACAAGCTTCCTAATGGGACCACAATTGGCTAATTCTGAGACCGTTCGATATCCCAAAAGCACGTTGGAATTCTTCGATCATCATTTAGCAATTTCGATTGTTAATCATTCCAAATCACGCGATCTAATTGAGATGCTCATAACTCCCTCGTATGATTTTAGATTGGGTTGATTTTTGGTCATCTGAAAGATACTTGAGTGCTCTTTCATTCCTGACTTCAATCGTCGTATTCTGAGACCATTTGTGCATCCGCAAGTGGGATCGCAATCTGGGTCCAGAATTTTTTCGTCATCTCATTGTGCAATAGTAACCTTCATAATTCTCTCTTCAGTGGTTGAATTTAAATTATTTTGAGCTCATTAGAATGGTAACTCGATAGGCTTTCCTAATGGGATTAGAATTGACTAATTCTGATACCGTTCGATATCCCAATGGCACGTTGGAACTCTTCGATCGTCATTTTGCAATTTGGAGTGTTAATCTTTCCAAATCGAGCGATCTAACGAAGATGCACACTACTCCCTCATTTGATGTCGGATTGGGTCGATTTTTGGTCAACCGAAAGGTAATTTATTGCTCTTTCATTCTTGACTTGAATCATTGTATTCCGAGACCATTTGTGCATCCGTAAGTAGGTTCGCAGTCGTTGGTCCAGAATTTTTCCTTTATCTCCTTGTGCAATAGTCACCTTTATAACTCTGTCTTAGTGGTCAAATTTATATTGTTTTGAGCTCATTGGAATGGTGACTCAACAAGCTTCCTAATGGGACCAGAATTGGCTTATTCTAAGACCGTTAGATATCCCAAAAGCAAGTTGGAACTCTTCGATCGTCATTTTGCAATTTGGATTGTTAATCTTTCCAAATCACGAGATCTAACGGAGATGCTCACAAATCCCTCGTTTGATGTCGGATTGGGTCGATTTTTGGTCATCTGAAAGGTACTTTAGTGCTCTTTCATTCCTGACTTGAATCGTCATATTTCGAGACCATTTACACATCCATACATGGGATCGCAATCGTTGGTCCTGAATTTTTCCTTCATCTCCTTGTCCAATAGTAACCATCATAACTCTCTCTTCAGTGGTTGAATTTAGACTATTTTGAGCTCATTGGAATGGTAACGTGACAAGCTTCCTAGTGGGACCAAAATTGGCCAATTCTGAGACTGTTCAATATCCCAAAAGCATGTTGGAATTCTTCGATCATCATTTAGCAATTTGGATTGTTAATCATTCCAAATCGCGCGATCTAACGGAGATGCTCATAACTCCCTCGTTTGATTTCGAATTGGGTCGATTTTTGGTCATCTGAAAGGTACTTTAGTGCTCTTTCATTCTTGACTTCAATAGTCATATTCCGAGACCATTTGCGCATCCGTAAGTGGGATCGTAATCGTGGGTCCAGAATTTTTCCTTCATCTCGTTGTGTAATAGTAACCATCATAACTCTCTCTTCAGTGGTCGAATTTAGATTATTTTGAACTCATTGGAATGGTAACTCGATAGGCTTTCCTAATGGGACTAGAATTGACTAATTCTGATAATGTTCGTTATCCCAATGGCACGTTGGAACTCTTCGATCGTCATTTTGCAATTTGGAGTGTTAATCTTTCCAAATCGTGTGATCTAACGGAGATGCACACAACTCCCTTGTTTGATGTCGGATTAGGTCGATTTTTGGTCATCTGAATGGTAATTTAGTGCTCTTTCATTCCTGACTTGAATCGTGGTATTCCGAGATCATTTACGCATCCGTGAGTGGTATTACAGTCGTCGGTCTTAAACTTTTCCTTCATCTCCTTATCCAATAGTAACCTTCATTACTCTCTCTTCAGTGGTCAAATTTAGACTATTTTAAGCTCATTGGACTGGTAACTCGATAAGCTTTCTAATGGGACCAGAATTGGCTAATTCTGAGACCGTTCAATATCCTAAAAGCATGTTGGAACTCTTCAATCATCATTTTGCAATTTAGATTGTTAATCTTTCCAAATCGCGCAATCTAACGGAGATGCTCACAAATCCCTCATTTGATGTCGGATTGGGTCAATTTCTGGTCATCTGAAAGGTACTTTAGTGCTCTTTCATTCTTGACTTGAATCATCATATTCTGAGACCATTTACGCATCCGTACATGGGATCGCAGTCGTCGGTCCTGAATTTTTCCTTCATCTCCTTGTCCAATAGTAACCTTCATAACTCTCTCTTCAGTGGTCGAATTTAGACTATTTTGAGCTCGTAGGAATGGAATCACGACAAGGTTCCTAATGGGACCAGAATTGGCCAATTCTGAGACCGTTCGATATCCCAAAAGCATGTTGGAACTCTTCGATCATTGTAATGACCCTGGAAATTTTTGTGCTAATCTTTCCTTAGTAGTTGTTTTTGGGGTAATTAGCACTATACTCGATTGCATGTGAAATTTGCATCAATCACTTTAAATTGTATCTGCATGACTCGAAACCCATAGATTAGTTAGCGCTATATTACTCTGAAATCTGGGATCCATCGCTAAATCCAGTTGTTCTTGGGAATTTTTGGAAGTTCTGGATCGGACCTGGACTGCGCGTTGAAAGTCCGATAGCGATGATCTTAGGTTGTTGCGGTCACCATGTTGGGCTTGACCTTCACCTCGAAAATCAAGTCCAGATGATGTTCTAGGTCGATTTGATTGAGTCTGGAGTGAAGAGTGTGAGAACGGTTAGAAATTTACTAAGCCTTTATGAAATCTGAGTCGTGTCGCTTGCGCAACGATTTTAAGCAATCTGACCGTTGGATTCTGACCCAATTTCACCCTCTGATCAGGAAAGGTGGCCCAGGCATGTCCTTGTGCTTGTGGACCTGATCGAGATTCTGTGACCGTTCATTTGAGTGTGGTCCGCCACGGCTGATCTGAAGATTCGATTGGTATGAAAACTCAGCTTGACCTAGATCCATGGTCAGTGAGCTTAAGTCCGACCTTTCGTGGTAATAGGCCCACCGGAAGTGCTTCGTTGTGAGAGGCTGGTTTTGGTTATACCCTAAGTATACCTTGGCCCTGGGGTTATTTTCATCAATATTAGGCCTATTTATAGACCTTAAAACCCTAGCTCTCATTTCCATATGAATTTCCTAACCCTACCTAAGAAAGAGAGTGGAAAAGAGAGAGAAAGTGGGAGAGAAGTTGGTGAATCATCTTAGATTCTTTCCTGTTCTTCTTCATCCTTGAACCTTCACTTTGAATCGTTATTCCAACGATTCTAAGTTCATCTTTGGGTAAGTTAACCTAACCTTAATCTGTGTTAGAGCTTAGAATAGTCTTGGTGTTGTTATATCTCATTTCTATTCTTGCTTTAGGGTATTCTATCGCCGTTAACGAAGACATATCGTCTGAAATCAGTTCGGTGTTCCTTTTCTGGCTTAAGGTGCGGACTTTAAGTGTATAGATTATGGTTTTCAAGGCTTTCAATGCCAGGGAATGATTTATTCTTGCTATAGGTGAGATTTCGCATGCTAAATGTTATGTTTACTTTGCGTTCCTAATATGCATGTGTTATATTGAGATTTGTGTATTCTATGGGTATGTATAAAGTACCGTATGCGTATAAAATATGAACATGAGATTGCCATGATTAATTGTCGTGTACTCATGCTAGATGTATGTATGACAACTCCTTGGTAAAAGGAATTGTCCAAATGTTTGTATTTCAACATACGTCATGTATGTTGTATTAGGTATTCTAAGTGTTTGTAAAAATGTTTGAATGATCTAAAGTGTGATATTTGAACCTAGTATGGGCATTGAGAAGTGATTCTCAACTCTCCCACTAGTGTGTATGATTTCCTTCTTGCTGGTTACATTCCTTGTTGGTTAATTTCAAGTATTATTTATGCTTACATTTATGTTAAGTTAACATTCTCCAAGTGCTTACATACCTCATGATTTGAGTTGTTGTTCCTTTACTGTTCTAAATTTTAGATATGAATATCTGTTGTAGTGGAATGTGTGTGTGGGACTATGATTAGTCCCGAAAATCGGTAATCAGCCTTAAGTTCGTGGCTGAGATTGCTTTCGCCACGTAGGACGTGATTAGACGAACCTGAGTCGTATTAGAGTTGTCGGCAGTGGTTTGGCCACGCAGAGTGTTTATGCACTCTATGTCGTTCAACTCAACATGCGCTCGTGCTAGTCGAGTTCGTCAAGTAACCCAATTGTCCGATGTATGTTCACCATGTGTGGACGCTACTGTATGAATCTAGGGTACCGAACTTACCGATGGAATTCTATTAACCATGGTACCTTAATCCGCTAGGACTCATGAGCCGGACATGGTGGTATGGGACACCGTAATCGAGCTGTCGGCATACGCTGGGGTGACGAGCCTCCCCGTAGTGACCAGTGAGCAAACAAACTCGTGAGCCGATTATGGTGGTATGAGACACTATATTCGCGCTGTCGGCCTACATTGATTGGTGGCGAGCCCTTTGTAGTGACCTCGAGCATGCCTGGATACCGCATTGAGGTGACGAGCCTTAGTGTGGTAATGGAGGTATGATAGGCGTGCAATGATTGGTGACGAGCCCTTTGCAACGACCTCAAACCACATGATCGTATGAGATGCCTAGGACTGACGACCTTAGAATGGATCACTGTTTGGATGGTGATATGAGGAAGGTATCTTAGCTTCCCAATCCTGCTGTATGAAAAGGACTAATAACAACTTGGTAATCATGTTCATGCACTGCATTTGCATGTGCTTTGTAGATGTGGCGCACTTTGAGGCGATGTCATGCGTAACGTAAGATGAAGACGCTGAGGGTGTACGCGTGAGGGCACGCATCATTCTGCATACATCCTTGCATTAACAAGAGTACTTAGGACTTGTTTAATTATTCTGCTTTATCATTACTGCTTGATTGAACTGATAACATGTTAACCTTTACCTTATTGTTTCACTGAGTTGATCACTCACTCCCACGTTCTGAGGCGGTGTTACACACCCACCAGACTCTGTCTTTGCTACTGATGTTGTAAATGTTGAGGCGACCTCTGAGGTAGAGCGGGAGATGGATGATGATGAGGCTGCTTTCTTTTTTATGCAGTTTTCAGATGGGTTCTAGTGAGCCTTGTTCTAATGCACGAGATGCTGGGATTTCTTTTGAAAATTAAATGATGTAATCTAATACTTGTAATTTTGATAGCAACACTTGCATCACGACCTGGTATGTGTATGTATTTCAGGGATTAGCATATGTACACACATATATTTCTTTAAGTCTTCCGCTTGCTTTCTTCACTTACCCTGAATTATATCTGCACTTTGCTTAATCTATTCCATGTTTATGCACTAATGCAGACAACATACATCCATCATTAAATATGTTGTATAAGTGATCTTTTGGAACTCGGGAGCTGAGTTATGCTCAACCCTCGAATTTCAGGGCATTACAAGTTGGTATCAGAGCATGTTTTGGATTAAACCGGACCTAGGTTATGGTCACACACTGCACGCTGTCACCACTTTAGTGTATTTGGGTGCGCGTCTATCGTAGATTGTGTGTTTGTGTTCCGTAGCTTCTATCGGCGAAAGTTTCCTGAAAATGATCGCCGAAATCGAGTCTGTGCTCTCTCCTAATCACACACAACGATCCGAAACCTTTCCTAGACCATCTATTAATGAGTCTAGATGGTCTATCTTCCTATTTTAACCCTTTATTTGTCAAGAAATCTTTATTTGTACCAGATTTCTACCCGAATGGCCCGATAGGCGTCGAACCAAGCAAAGGGGCCAATCGGGGCATTTTCAGTGGGGCCCAGGGGGGGACCCACATCATTTGGAGCATGGGGGACTAGGAGAACCTCGCCCAAATGGCGAGGCATCGCTGGATGGTCCAGAGACCGGCGATGCCATCGCCGACTCGGCGAGGCCTCGCCGATCAGCGGGCAGTCCGGGCGGGCCGGCTCAGGCCGACATTTGTTTGGCCTAGTGTGGCCCACCCCTCCATGGTTCGGTGATTAAAACACCTTCTATACCCTACTTCCTTCACAAACCTCCCTCACAAGCTCTCCTTTTCTTGAAATCCTTCTCCAAACTCTTCCAAATCTCTCCCAAATCTTCTTCTTCTTCCATTTTCGTGCAAACCCCATCACCCCATCTCAAAACCCTCACCCCCATTGCTGTTTATCCTTTCTTTTCTTCTCATTTGGGCTCTCAAATCCTCTTTTGGGACCCAAGTGTGTGAAAGTTTCCCATTCTTCTTATTTCTCCCTTTCTCTCATTTCTCATGGCCCTCTTTGAGTTTATCACGGCCATCTTTTCCATTTCCTCCCTTCTTTCTTTGATGGGGAAGAAGAGAGCGCCCGTGGATGAAGCCGGGCCTAGCCGCGCAACCCGTACACGGAGGCCAAGAGGTGCTGCCGCGATCACATCCGCCACTCGTGAATTTTAAACCAAGTGGGACCTCGATCCTCGAGCTCCCATTGGTAGAACCTTGTTGGCAGAGTTATTGCATGGAGTCTATAAAGGCCGTAGAGTCCTTTTTGAGGCTCATATTGATCCACGGCTGTATGGCGAGTTTCTGTTGTTGGAGTGCCTGGAAGGGGCTGGTTGGAGTCCCTTGTTTGAGGGTGAGTATCGCTCGAATGCAAGTACTGTTCGAGCTTTTTATGCCAATATTCGTGATCCTTCGCTGGAGCCTCTGCAGTTCAAGATTCCTTGTGGTAGTGGTCGGGAAGCTACGTTCAATACCGCTTTGATATCCCAACTCCTGAATGTGCCACTTGGTGAGGTGCATGCTAGTGAGAAGAATTTGAACAGTATGCACGAAAGGGATCGTCGCACCCGATTCCTGTGTGGTCGTCTGGTCGAATGGCAGCCTAATAGCAGTCTTCTGGCTACCAACATGATGGACGACTTTCGTTTGCTTCACCACATATGTACGTTCAATGTATATCCAAGGTGGAGCAATCGCAGCGAGTGTACGTGCCTGATGGCAAATTTCCTGTATCAGGTGGGGCAAGAAGCGAAGTTGTGTGTGCCGGCATACATCTTGCACCAGATTATTCTCATCACTCGTTTGACTAGGAGAACCGAATCGCTTCCTTTTGGCCGCCTCATTTGTAAGCTTGCACATGAGTTTGGCTATAGGCTTGGAGCAGAGAAGCCGGTTCCTGTTCGTCATCTTAACCTGACGACCCTTAAGCTGATGGAGATTGGTTCTAGTCAACAGGCCTCAGAGAGTGAGGATGAGTCAGAGAGCGATGCTGAAGAGAGTTATGCTGAAGGTGGTGCTGAGATTGAGGAAGAAACAGAGCAGGACGAGGAAGAGGTAGAGGCAGAGGATACGAGTGATAGCTCTCCTCCTGTGGCACCAGAGCAGAGCACAGATCAGATTGCCAGGGATGCCCGTATTGCTCGGCTTGAAGAAGGGCAGGCTGTTCTATGCCAGGATATTATGGATCTTCGAGGCCTTGTGAAGCATAAGTTTAAGAAGGTGACTCGAACTCTGAAGTCTATCCTGTATTGCTTGCAGAATAAGGGTGCCCCGCTTCCATCTCCTGATTCCAATGAGTAGTTATCATTGTAGCCGTCCTTTACTTTGTTTGTTGTTTCTTTCTATGTGTAGCCATTATTGGCTTTGTAGTTGGAGTTGTTTGTAGTTGTTTGTTGTTGCTTGAAGTGTTAGATATTGTAGTTCACATGCTTTCCTAGTCGTGATTCATGTAATGCTGCACTACTTGTATTGCGACAATTTTGATTAATGGAATGCATGTTGTTTATCTTTGGAGTTGTGCTGTGGTGCTGTGTGGATGGATTATGTGGATGTAGAATCTGACAGGTTGCATCCTCTGTTGAATGTAGGGATGCCTCCTAAGGGTTCGAAGACTTCGACCCATCTTTCCTTGGTTGAGTCGCTTGCTGAGGTTCCTCCCTTGAGCGATAGCCAGACGGATCCACAGGCGGGCCCGTCTCATGCCGGTGTTGGGCCGATACCTATGGCTCCTCCAGTCACGCCTTCGGTTCCTGAGCCGAGTCGTGCATCTTCGTCTGCTTCACCTTCTGATAGGTTTGAGCAGGTGATGCTGTTGATGTAGAAGCAGCAGATTCAGCAGCAGCACCACCACCAGCAGTAGGAGAAGCAGCAGGAGTTCCTCTCTTCCATGGCTGGCATCTTTGCTCAGTCAGTGGGGGTGACTCCACCTGCTTCACCTATGCCTCCATCTGGGAGCGCCAGTGCCAGCGGTACTTTTGAGCGATTCCAGCGCTTACGACCTCCTACTTTTGCGGGTTCTCATAAACCCGAGGAGGCCGAGTATCAGATCGACCGTATCTCTAAGATGCTGAGACGGCTGCACTGCTCTGAGGTTAAGTAGGTTGAGCTTGCCTCCTTCGTGTTTGAGAAGGAGGCCAGTCTATGGTGGGACAGTGTTTTTCACACCGTCGAGGAAGGTTTTGAGTGGTCGTGGCAGGCGTTTGAGGCACGCTTACATGAGAAGTATTTTCCGGTTATGTACCGACATGAGAAGAAGAGTGAGTTCCTTCGCCTCCGCCAGGGAGGGCTGTCGGTGACGGAGTATGAGAACCGGTTCACTGAGCTGGGTCGGTATGTGCCCTTGATTCTGGGTGATCAGCCGATGAGGATGCGGCATTTTTCTGAGGGATTGAGACCTGAGATCCGATCGAAGATTTACTGTGCTAGCATTTCTTCTTATGTAGAGCTGGTGAGCATGTCCTTGCCAGCAGAGCAGGACGGGGACAAGTCGTCCAGCATGCGAGCACCGATGGTTCTTAGGCCGCGACCGGACTTTTAGGGTGCACCTTTTCTCGGCAAGAGGCCGCGAACAAATTCTCCTCCTAGGCGTTCAGCGCTGCCCGCTCAGCAGATGAGAGCTGATCTTCGTTGTTCATATTGTGGGAAGATGGGGCACTTGGACTGTTTTTGCTTTTCGCATATGCGGGCCAGTGGATTTACTCCACCGCAGAAGATTAGCCGTCCGATGCCTCAGGTTATTTCTCCTCCACCTCTTCGTTCACCGCCAGCTCATCCATCCTTCAGACCTGCAGTACCTAGCTTCAGGCCACCTCAGCAGCCCATGGTTCCTCCACCGAATCGTCAGCAGCAGGCTCGAGTTCATGCGCTCTCAGTTGAAGCGCCTATGTCTGACTTAGTGCCGAGATCCTTTGAGGTGACAGCGCACATAGAAGGTATTCCCATTTCTATGTTGGTGGATACAGGGTCCACTACTCTTATATCTTATGCGGCAGTTAGGCGTTTGGGTTTGAGATCTGTTCCTATGCAAGGAGTGACGCTTACTGCCGCTACGGGGATTTCCTCTGCTTTGGGCAAGCGTTGTATGGATTGTTTGGTTGATCTAGGAAGTGGATCGATCCGTGTTGATTTCTTTGTCGCACCTCTTTATCATTACGATATTATTATGGGTATGGATTGGCTCACGAAGATACGAGCTGAGATTGATTGTGAAGCAAGATCAGTGACGATCCATGGACCTGAGGGTGAGACAGTTACTTTCCCAGTTCAGGTCAGTTACCCTCTTCGTATTGATTTTTATACTGCTCTATTGGAGAGTATGGCCGAATCGACGTTAGTTAGCACGCCGGTAGTTCAGGAGTTTGAAGATGTGTTTGAGTCGATTCCTGGATTACCTCCTCAGCGTGAGATTGATTTTGCTATCGACCTCATGCCTGGTGCGGCGCCCATTTCTTTACCCACCTATCATATGCCTCCGAGTGAAATGGAGGAGTTGAGGAAGCAGATAGATGGTTTGCTGAATTTGGGTTTTATTCGGCCTAGTGTGTCTCCTTGTGGAGCACCTGTTTTGTTTGTGAAGAAGAAGGATGGTTCCTTGCGATTGTGTATTGATTATCGCAGGCTGAATTTGGTAACTGTGAAGAATAAGTACCCTTTGCCTAGGATTGATGATCTGTTTGATCAATTGAAGGGGGCACGGTACTTTTCGAAGGTTGATCTGTAGTCAGGGTATCATCAGTTGTGCGTCAAGGATGGGGACGTGCAGAAGACCGCTTTAAGGATTAGCTTCGGTCACTATGAGTTCCTTGTGATATCGTTCGGTCTGACGAACGCACGGGCCGTGTTCATGGATTTGATGAACAGGGTGTTTCGGCCATTCTTGTTCCGATTCGTCAATGTCTTTATCGATGACATCTTGATTTATTCGGTGAGCCGGGAAGAACACGAGGAGCACTTAAGAGCGGTTTTGGATACTTATAGGAAGAATCAGCTTTTTGCACAGTTCAAGAAGTGTGATTTCTGGAAAGAGAAAGTCAAGTCCTTGGGACATGAGGTGTCCAAGGAAGGGATAGCTGTCGATCTTGCCAAGGTAGCTGCAGTGCAGGATTGGAAGCAGCCTGGTTCAGTTACTGAGGTAAGGAATTTTCTGGGTCTTGCAGGCTATTATTGACACTTCATTCAAGACTTCTCGAAGATTGCTAGACCGTTGTCGCAGCTGACACGGAAGGATTGGAAGTTTGCTTGGAATGAGAAGGCGGAGTTAGCTTTTCAGGAGCTGAAGGACAAGTTGACGTCCGCCCCTGTGCTAGTATTGCCAGAGCAAGGGGTTAAGTATATTATATATATTGACGCCTCTCACGTTGGTCTGGGTTGTGTCCTTATGCAGAAGGACAGGGTGATTGCTTATGCTTCGCGTCAGTTGAGAAAACACGAAGAGAATTACCCTACGCACGACCTGGAGTTAGCAGCTGTCATTTTCACATTAAAGCTCTGGAGACATTACCTCTATGGTGAGGAGTTCGAGCTCTTTTGCAACCACAAGAGCCTTAAGTATATTTTCACGCAGCGTGATTTGAATATGAGGCAGCGCTGATGGATGGAAACATTGAAGGACTTTAAGTTCGATGTTTCTTACCATCCGGGTAAGGCGAACCTTGTGGCAGATGCATTGAGTCGCAAGAAGGCTATTGAGTTTGCGGCCCCGCTGATGATAGCAGAGTGGGATATGTTGGAGTTCGTGCAAGATTTTGAGCAGAAGCTTACGGTGGTTGAACCGTATGAGGTTATCACACACATTCGTGTACAGCCCCTTATCGACGAGAGGATCGTCGCAGCTCAGGCAGATGATGAGCTTTTGGTGAAGATGAGGTAGCGGGTTGGTACAGATGAGAACTCCGACTGGAGTGTTAGTTCTGATGGGGGCCTACGATTTCGTGGCCGGTTATGTGTTCCTGACATCCCTGACTTGAGACGAGAGGTTCTCGAGTTAGCCCATAGTTCTAAGCTTGCGATGCATCCAGGTAGCACGAAGATGTATTAGGAAATGAGGAGATCTTATTGGTGGGACAATATGAAGGTCCAGATTGCTGAATTTGTTTCTTGTTGTCTCACGTGCCAGTAGGTCAAGGCAGAGCATCGCCGACCTCCTGGGTTGCTGGAGCCCATGTCCATAGCTGAATGGAAGTGGGACTTCATCTCTATGGATTTTATTTCTGAGTTGCCGAGAATGAGGAAGGGATATGATTCTATTTGGGTGATAGTAGACCGATTGACGAAGTCGGTTCATTTCTTACCTATCAGAGTCACTAACTCTACAGACGAGTTGGCTAGGTTGTATATCAAGGAGATAGTATGTCTGCATGGAGTTCCCCTAGAGATTGTGTCTGATAGAGACACGTGTTTCATATCTATCTTCTGGACTCGTATCCAGGAAGTGATGGGTATGAAACTGAAGTTCAGCACCGCGTTTCATCTGCAAACAGATGGGCAGATGGAGCATATGAATCAGGTCCTGGAAGACATGTTGTGAGCTTGTGTTTTGGATTTCAAGGACAATTGGGATGATTGTCTTCAGTATGCAGAGTTCGCGTATAATAACAGTTTCCAGGTGAGTATCGACATGGCTCCCTATGAGGCGTTGTATGGTCACCCGTGCAGAGCACCACATTGCTGGGCAGAAATTAGTGAGCGTAGTTTGCTTGGCCCGGAATTGGTGCAGGTGACTTCAGAGAAAGTTGACATCATTCGACGTCGACTCCTGACAGCCCAGAGTAGGCAGAAGAGTTATGCTGATACGAGGTATCGACCGCTTGAGTTTGAGGTTGGAGACTATGTATTTCTGAAGGTCTCTCCTATGAAGGGAGTTCTGCGGTTCGGTAAAAAGGAAAAGCTGACGTTGAGATTTATTGGTCCATTTCAAATTCTGGATCGAGTGGGAGTGGTAGCATACCGCCTTGCTTTGCCTACACCTCTTGCGGGCATGCATAATGTATTTCATGTTTCTAGGCTAAAGAATTACGTTCTTGATCCTTCGCATATTATCAGTTGGGAGCAAGTGCAGTTGAGTGAGGATGCCACTTATGTACTGCGACCGACGCGTATTCTCGACAGGAAGGAGTAGGTATTGCGTAGCAAGGTTATCCCTCTTGTGAAGGTGTTATGGATGCATCATAGTGAAGAAAAGGCTACTTGGGAATCTGAAGCTCAGGTTAGGAAGAGCTACCCTCAGATCCTTGAGGAATATGAGAAGGTATGAATTTCGAGGATGAAATTTTCTTTAAGAGGGGTAGATTGTAATGACCCTGCAAATTTTTGTGCTAATCTTTCCTTAGTAGTTGTTTTTGGGGTAATTAGCGCTACACTCGATTGCTTATGAAATTTACATCAATCACTTTAAATTGTATCTGCATGACTCGAAACCTGTAGATTAGTTAGCGCTATGTTACTCTGAAATTTGGGATCCATCGCTAAATCCAGTTGTTCTTGAGAATTTTTAGAAGTTCTGGATCGGACTTGGACTGCACGTCGAAAGTCCGATAGCGATGATCTTAAGCTGTTGCGGTCACCATGTTGGGCTTGACCATCACCTCAAAAATCAAGTCCAGATGATGTTCTGGGTCGATTTGATTGAGTCTGGAGTGAAGAGTGTGAGAACGGTTGGAAATTTATTAAGCCTTTATGAAATCTGAGTCGTGTCGCTTGCACAACGATTTTAAGCAATCTGACTATTGGATTCTGACCCAATTTCACCCTCTGATCAGGAAAGGTGGCCCAGGCATGTCCTTGTGCTTGTGGACCTGATCGAGATTTTGTGACCGTTGATTTGATTGTAGTCTGCCACGGCTGATCTGAAGATCCGGTTGGTACGAAAACTCAGCTTTACCTAGATCCATGGTCAGTGAGCTTAAGTCCGACCTTTCGTGGTAATAGGCCCACCGGAAGTGCTTCGTTGGATCGTGAGAGGCTGGTTTTGGTTATACCCTAAGTATACCTTGGCCCTGGGGTTATTTTCATCAATATTAGGCCTATTTATAGACCTTAAAACCCTAGCTCTCATTTCCATACGAATTTCCTAACCCAACGTAAGAAAGAGAGTGGAAAAGAGAGAGAAAGTGAGAGAGAAGTTGGTGAATCATCTTAGATTCTTTCCTATTCTTCTTCATCCTTGAACCTTCACTTTGAATCGTTATTCCGGCGATTCTGAGTTCATCTTTGGGTAAGTTAACCCAACCCTAATCTGTGTTAGAGCTTAGAATAGTCTTGGTGTTGTTGTATCTCATTTCTATTCTTGCTTTAGGGTATTCTATCGCCGTTGACGAAGACATATCGTCTGAAATCAGTTCGGTGTTCCTTTTCTGGCTTAAGGTGGGGACTTTAAGTGTATAGGTTATGGTTTTCAAGGCTTTCAATGCCAGGGAATGATTTATTCTTATTATGGGTGAGATTTCGCATGCCAAATGTTATGTTTACTTTGCGTTCCTGATATGCATGTGTTATATTGAGATTTGTGTATTCTATGGGTATGTATAAAGTACCGTATGCGTATAAAATATGAACATGAGATTGCCTTGATTAATTGTCGTGTACTCATGCTAGATGTATGTGCGACAACTCCTTGGTAAAAGGAATTGTCCAAATGTTTGTATTTCAACATACGTCATGTATGTTGTATTAGGTATTCTAAGTGTTTGTAAAAATGTCTGAATGATCTAAAGTGTGATATTTGAACGTAGTATGGGCGTTGAGATGCAATTCTCAACTCTCCCACTAGTGTGTATGATTTCCTTCTTGCTGGTTACATTCCTTGTTGGTTAATTTCAAGTATTATTTATGCTTACATTCATGTTAAGTTGACATTCTCCAAGTGCTTACATACCTCATGATTTGAGTTGTTGTTCCTTTACTGTTCTAAATTTTAGATATGAATATCTGTTGTAGTGGAATGTGTGTGTGGGACTATGATTAGTCTCGAAATTCGGTAATTAGTCTTATGTTCATGGCTGAGATTGCTTTCGCCACGTAGGACGTGATTAGATGAACCCGAGTCGTATTAGAGTTGTCGGCAGTGGTTTGGCCACGCGGAGTGTTTGCACACTCTATGTCGTTCAACTCAACGTGTGCTCGTGCTAGTCGAGTTCGTCAAGTAACCCGATTGTCCGATGTATGTTCACCATGTATGGACGCTACTGTATGAATCTAGGGTATCGAACTTACCAATGGAATCCTATTAACCATGGTACCTTGATCCGCTAAGACTCATGAGCCGTACATAGTGGTATGGGACACCATGGTCTAGCTGTCGGCCTACGCTGGGGTGACGAGCCTCCCCGTAGTGACCAGTGAGCAAACAAACTCGTGAGCCGATTATGGTGGTATGGGATACTATATTCGTGCTGTCGGCCTACATTGATTGGTGACGAGCCCTTTGTAGTGACCTCGAGCATACCTGGATACCGCAGTGAGGTGACGAGCCTTAGTGTGGTAATGGAGGTATGATAGGCGTGCATTGATTGGTGACGAGCCCTTTGCAACGACCTCAAACCACATGATCGTATGAGATGCCTAGGACTGACGACCCTAGAATGGATCATTGTTTGGATGGTGATATGAGGAAGGTATCTTAGCTTCCCAATCCTACTGTATGAAAAGGACTAATAACAACTTGGTAATCATGTTCATGCACCGCATTTGCATGTGCTTTGTAGATGTGACGCACTTTGAGGCGATGTCATGCGTAACGTAAGATGAAGACGCTGAGGGTGTACGCGTGAGGGCACGCATCATTCTGCATACATCCTTGCATTAACAAGAGTACTTAGGACTTGTTTAATTATTCTGCTTTATCATTACTGCTTGATTGAACTGATAACATATTAACCTTTGCCTTATTGTTCCACTGAGTTGATCACTCACTCCCACGTTCTGGGGCGGTGTTAAACACCCACCAGACTCTGTCTTAGCTGCTGATGTTGCAAATGTTGAGGCGACCTCTGAGGCAGAGCGGGAGATGGATGATGATGAGGTTGCTTTCTTTTTTATGTAGTTTTCAGACGGGTTCTAGTAAGCCTTGTTCTGATGCGTGGGATGCTGGGATTTCTTTTGAAAATTAAATGATGTTATCTAATACTTGTAATTTTGATAGCAACACTTGCATCACGACCTGATATGTGTATGTATTTCAGGGATTAGCACATGTACACACATATATTTCTTTAAGTCTTCCGCTTGCTTTCTTCACTTATCCCTGAATTATATTTGCACTTTGGCTTAATCTATTCCATGTTTTATGCTAATACAGACAACATACATCCATCATTAAATATGTTGCATAAGTGATGTTTTGGAACTCGGGAGCTGAGTTATGCTCGACCCCCGAATTTCAGGGCGTTACAATCATCATTTAGCAATTTGGATTGTTAATCATTCCAAAACGTGCGTTCTAACGGAGATGCTCATAACTCCCTTGTTTGATTTCGGATTGGGTCGAATTTTGGTCGTCTGAAAGGTACTTTAGTGCACTTTCATTCCTGACTTAAATCGTCATATTTCGAGACCATTTGCACATCCGTAAGTGGGATCGCAATCGTGGGTCCAAAATTTTTCCTTCATCTCGTTGTGCATTAGTATCCTTCATAACTCTCTCTTCAGTGGTCGAATTTAGATTATTTTGAGCTCATTGGAATGGTAACTCGATAGGCTTTCCTAATGGGACCAGAATTGACTAATTCTGATACCGTTCGATATCCCAATGGCATGTTGAAACTCTTCGATCGTCATTTTGCAATTTAGAGTGTTAATCTTTCCAAATCGTTCGATCTAACGGAGATGCACACAACTCCCTCGTTTAATGTCAGATTGGGTGATTTTGGTCATCTGAAAGGTAATTTAATGCTCTTTCACTCCTGACTTGAATAGTGGTTTTTGAGACCATTTGCGCATCCGTAAGTGGGTTCGCAGTCGTCGATCCAGAATTTTTCCTTCATCTCCTTGTGCAATAGTCACCTTTATAACTCTGTCTTCAATGGTCGAATTTAGATTGTTTTGAGCTCATTGGAATGGAGACTCGACGAGCTTCCTAATGGGACTAGAATTAGCTAATTTTGAGACCGTTCGATATCCCAAAACCACGTTGGAACTCTTTGATTGTCATTTTTCAATTTGGATTGTTATTCTTTCCAAATCGCGTGATCTAACGGGGATGCTCACAAATCTTTCATTTGATGTCGGATTGGGTCGATTTTTAGTCATCTGAAAGGTACTTTAGTGCTCTTTCATTCCTGACTTGAATCGTCGTATTCCGAGACCATTTACACATCCGTACATGGGATCGCAGTCGTTGCTCCTGAATTTTTCATTCATCTCCTTGTCCAATAGTAACCTTCATAACTCTCTCTTCAGTGGTCGAATTTAGACTATTTTGAGCTCATTGGAATGGTAACGCGACAAGCTTCCTAATGGGACCAGAATTGGCCAATTATGAGACTGTTCGATATCCCAAAAGCATGTTGGAACTCTTCGATCATCATTTCGCCATTTGGATTGTTAATCATTCCAAGTCGCGAGATCCAACGAAGAAGCTCATAACTCCCTTGTTTGATTTCGGATTGGGTCTATTTTTGGTTATCTGAAAGGTACTTTTGTGCACTTTCATTCCTGACAAAAATCGTCGTATTTCGAGACCATTTGCGCATCCATAAATGGGATTGAAATTGTGGGTCCAAAATTTTTCCTTCATCTCGTTATGCAATAGTATCCTTCATAACTCTCTTCAGTGGTCGAATTTAGATTATTTTGAGCTCATTGGAATGGTAACTCGATAGGCTTTTCTAATGGGACCAAAATTGACTAATTCTGATAGCATTAGATATCCCATTGGCACGTTGGAACTCTTCGATCATCATTTTTCAATTTGGAGTGTTAATCTTTCCAAATCGCGCTATCCAATGGAGATGCTCACAACTCCCTCGTTTGATGTCGGATTGGGTCGATTTTTGGTCATCTGAAAGGTACTTCAGTGCTCTTTCATTCCTGACTTGAATCATCGCATTTAGAGACCATTTTTGCATCCGTAAGTGGGATCGCAGTCATCGGTACTAAATTTTTCCTTCATCTCCTTGTCCAATAGTAACCTTCATAACTCTCTCTTCAGTGGTCGAATTTAGACTATTTTGAGCTCATTAGAATGGTAACGCGACAGGCTTCCTAATGGGACCAGAATTGGTTAATTCTGAGACTGTTCAATATCCTAAAAGCACGTTCGATCTCTTCGATCGTCATTTTGCAATTTGGATTGTTAATCTTTCCAAATTACGCAATCCAACGGAGATGCAGATAACTCCCTCATTTGTTGTCAGAATGGGTCCATTTTTGGTCATATGAAAGGTACTTTAGTGCTCTTTCATTCCTGGCTTGAATCATCATATTCCGAGACCATTTCCACATCTGTAAGTGGGATCGCAGGCGTCGGTCCTGAATTTTTCTTTCATTTCCTTGTCCAATAGTAACCTTCATAACTCTCTCTTCAGTGGTCCAATTTATACTATTTTGAGCTCATTGGAACAGTAGCTCGATAAGCTTCCTAATGGGACCAGAATTGACTAATTCTAAGACCGTTCGATACCCTAAAAGCACGTTGGAACTCTTCGATCATCATTTTGCAATTTGGATTGTTAATCTTTTCAAATCGCACGATCGAATGGAGATGCTCATAACTCCCTCGTTTGATTTCGGATTGGGTCGATTTTTGGTCATCTGACAGGTAATTTAGTTCTCTTTCATTCCTGACTTAAATCGTCATATTCCGAGACCATTTACGCATCCATAAGTGGGATCGCAGTCGTGGGTCCAGAATTTCTCCTTCATCTTGTTGTGCAAAAGTAACCTTCAGAACTCTCTCTTCAGTGGTCAAATTTAAATTATTTTGAGCTCATTGGAATGGTAACTCAATAGGCTTTCCTAATGGGACCAGAATTGATTAATTCTAATACCATTTGATATCCCAATGGCACGTTGGAACTCTTCGATTGTCATTTTGCAATTTGGAGTTTTAATCTTTCCCAATCGCAGGATCCAACGGAGATGCTCACAACTCCCTCGTTTGATGTCGGATTGGGTCGATTTTTGGTCATCTGAAAGGTACTTTAGTGCTCTTTCATTTCTGACTTGAATTGTCGTATTTCGATACCATTTCCACATCTGTAAGTGGGATCGCAGTCGTCAGTCCTGAATTTTTCCTTCATCTCCTTGTGTAATAGTCACATTCATAACTCTGTCTTCAGTGGTCAAATTTAGATTTTTTTGAGCTCATTGGAATGGTAGCTCGACACGCTTCCTAATGGGACCAGAATTGGCTAATTCTGAGACCGTTTGATATCCCAAAAGCACATTGTAACTCTTCGATCATCATTTAACAATTTGGATTCTTAATCTTTCCAAATCATACGATCCAACGGAGTTGCTCACAACTCCCTAATTTGATTTCGGATTGGGTCAATTTTGGGCCATCTGAAAGGTATTTTAGTGCTCTTTCATTCTTGACTTGAATCGTCATATTCCGAGACCATTTGTGCATCCGTAAGTGGGATCGCAGTCATTGGTCTAGAATTTTTCCTTCATCTCCTTGTCCAATAGTAACCTTCATAACTCTCTCTTCAGTGGTCGAATTTACACTATTTTGAGCTCACTTGAACGGTAACGCGACAAGCTTCCTAATTAGACCAGAATTGGCTAATTCTGAGACCATTCGATATCCCAAAAGCTCGTTGGAACTCTTCGATCCTCATTTAGCAATTTGGATTGTTAATCATTCCAAATCACGTGATCCAATGGAGATGTTCATAACTCCCTTGTTTGATGTCAGATTGGTTCAATTTTTGGTCATCTGAAGGGTACTTTAGTGCTCTTTCATTTTTGACTTGAATCGTCATATTCCGAGACCATTTCCGCATCCGTAAGTGGGATCGCAGTCATTGGTCCTGAAATTTTCCTTCATCTCCATGTCCAATAGTAACCTTGATAACTCTCTCTTCAGTGGTCGAATTTAGACTATTTTGAGCTTATTGGAATGGAAACTCGACAAGCTTCCTAATGGGACTAGAATTGGCTAATTCTGAGACCATTCGATATCTTAAAAGCACGTTGGAACTCTTCGATTGTCATTTTGCAATTTGGATTGTTAATCTTTCCAAATCTCGCGATCCAACGGAGATGCACATAACTCCCTCATTTGATGTCAGAATGGGTCGATATTTGGTCATATGAAAGGTACTTTAGTGCTCTTTTATTCCTGACTTGAATCGTTGTATTCAATGACCATTCCCACATCCGTAAGTGGGATCGTAGACCTCTATCCTAAATTTTTCCTTCATCTCCTTGTCCAATAGTAACCTTCATAACTCTCTCTTCAGTGGTCAAATTTAGACTATTTTGAGCTCATTGGAATGGTAACTTGACAAGCTTCCTAATGGGACCAGAATTGGCTAATTCTAAGTCCGTTCGATATCCCAAAAGCACGTTGGAACTCTTCGATAGTCATTTTGCAATTTCGATTGTTAATCTTTCTAAATTGCACGATCGAATGGAGATAATCATAACTCCCTCGTTTGGTGTCAGATTCGGTCAATTTTTAGTCATCTGAAAGGTACTTTAGTGCTCTTTCTTTCCATACTTGAATCATCCTATTCCGAGACCATTTGCTGATCTGTAAGGGGGGATCGCAGTCGTCAGTCTTGAATTTTTCCTTCATCTCCTTGTCCAATAGTAACCTTCATAACTCTCTCTTTACTGGTCGAATTTAGACTATTTTGTACTCATCTGAATGGCAACTCGACAAACTTCCTAATGGGATCAAAATTAGTAAATTCTAACACCGTTCGATTTCCCAAAAGCATGTTGGAACTCTTCGATCGTCATTTTGCACTTTGGATTGTTAATCTTTCCAAATCGCGCGATCCAACAGAGATGCTCATAACTCCCTCGTTTGATGTCAGATTGGGTCGATTTTTGGACATCTGAAAGGTACTTTGGTGCTCTTTCATTTAATTTGAACCGTCGTATTCCGAGACCATTTACGCATCCATATGTGGGATCGTAGTCGTTGGTCCTGAATTTTTCCTTCATCTCCTTATCCAATAGTAACCTTCATAACTCTCTCTTCAGTAGTTGAATTTAGACTATTTTTAGGTCATTGGAATGGTAACGTGACAAGCTTCCTAATGGGACAAGAATTGGCCAATTTTGAGACCGTTCGATATCCCAAAAGCACGTTGGAACTCTTCGATCAACATTTAGCAATTTGGATTGTTAATCATTTCAAATCACGCGATCCAACGGAGATGCTCATAACTCCCTCATTTGATTTCAGATTGGGTCAATTTTTGGTCATCTGAAAGGTACTTTAGTGCTCTTTCATTCCTAACTTAAATCGTCGTATTCCGAGACCATTTGCGCATCCGTAAGTGGGATCACAGTTGTCGGTCCTGAATTTTTCCTTCATCTCTTTGTGTAATAGTCACCTTCTTAACTCTGTCTTTAGTGGTCGAATTTAGATTGTTTTGAGCTCATTGGAATGACAACTCGTCAAGCTTCCTAATGGGACTAGAATTGGCTAGTAATGAGACCGTTCGATATCCCAAAAAGCACGTTGGAACTCTTCGATTGGCATTTTACAATTTGGATTGTTAATCTTTCCAAATCGCACGATCTACCTAAGATGCTCACAAACCCCTCATTTGATGTCAGATTGTGTTGATTTTTGGTCATCTGAAAGGTACTTTAGTGTTCTTTCATTCCTGACTTGAATTGTCATATTTCGAGACCCTTTGCGCATCCGTAAGTGGGATCGTAGACCTCGGTCCTGAATTTTTCCTTCATCTCCTTGTCTAATAGTAACCTTCATTACTCTCTCTTTAGTGGTCAAATTTAGACTATTTTGAGATCATTGGAATGTTAACTCGACAAGCTTCCTAATGGGACCAGAATTGGCTAATTCTGAGACTGTTCGATATCCCAAAAGCACATTGGAACTCTTCGATCGTC
Source organism: Magnolia sinica (assembly GCF_029962835.1). Taxonomy (NCBI): domain Eukaryota; kingdom Viridiplantae; phylum Streptophyta; class Magnoliopsida; order Magnoliales; family Magnoliaceae; genus Magnolia; species Magnolia sinica. Next base: position 53,712,968 of record NC_080585.1, on the reverse strand, counting down.
ATTTTGCAATTTGGATTGTTAATCTTTCCAATTCGCGCGATCCAACAGAGATGCTCAGAACTCCCTCGTTTGATTTCAGATGGGGTCAATTTTTGCTCATCTGAAAGGTACTTTAGTGCTCTTTCATTCCTGACTTTAATCGTCGTATTCCGAGACCATTTGTGCATCCGTAAGTGGGATCCCAGTCATCGGTCTTGAATTTTTCCATCATCTCCTTGTCCAATGGTAACCTTCATAACTCTCTCTTTAGTGGTCGAATTTAGACTATTTTGAGCTCATTGGAAAGGTAACTTGACAAGCTTCCTAATGGGACTAGAATTGGCTAATTCTGAGACCGTTTGATATACCAAAAGCACATTGGAACTCTTCGATTGTCATTTTACAATTTGGATTGTTAATCTTCCCAAATCGTGCGATCCAATGGAGATGCTCATAACTCCCTCGTTTGATGTCAGATTGGGTCGATTTTTGGTCATCTGAAAGGTAATTTAATGCTCTTTCATTCCAGACTTGAATCGTTGCATTCCGAGACCATTTGCGCATCCGTAAGTGGGATTGCAGTCATCAGTCCTAAATTTTCCTTTCATCTCCTTGTGCAATAGTGACCTTCACAACTCTCTCTTCAGCGGTCGAATTTAGATTATTTTCAGCTCATTGGAATGGTAACTCGACACGCTTTCCTAATGGGACCAGAATTGGTTAATTCTGAAACCGTCCAATATCTCAATGGCACGTTGGAACTCTTCGATCGTCATTTTGTAATTTGAAGTGTTATCTTTCCAAATCACCCGATCCAATGGAGATGCTCACAACTCCATCGTTTGAGGTCAGATTGGGTCAATTTTTTGTCAACTGAAAGGTACTTTAGTGCTCTTTAATTCCTGACTTAATCATCGTATTCTGAGACCATTTGCACATCCGTAATTGGGATCGCAGTCGTCGGTCAGGAATTTTTCCTTCATCTCCTTGTCCAATAATAACCGTCATAACTCTCTTCAGTGGTTGAATTTACACTATTTTGAGCTCATTGGAAGGGTAACATGACAAGCTTCCTAATAGGACCAGAATTGGATAATTCTGAGACCGTTCAATATCCCAAAAGCCCGTTGGAATTCTTCGATCATCATTTTGCAATTGGGATTGTTAATCTTTCCAAATCGTGCGATCCAATAGAGATGCTCATAACTCCCTCGTATGATGTCGGATTGGGTCGATTTTTGGTCATCTGAAAGGTACTTTAGTGGTCATTCATTCCTGACTTGAATCGTTGTATTCCGAGACCATTTGCGCATCCGTAGGTGGGATCACAGTCGTCGGTCCAGAACTGCTCCTTCATCTCCATGTCGAATAGTAACCTTCATAATTCTCTCTTCAATGGTCAAATTTACACTATTTTGAGCTCAGTGGAATGGTAAGTCGACAAGCTTCCAAAAGGGACCAGAAATGGCTAATTCTGAGACTGTTTGATATACCAAAAGCATGTTGGAACTCATTGATCGTCATTTTGCAATTTTGATTGCTAATCTTTCCAAATCTCGTGATCCAATGGAGATGCTCATAACTCCCTCGTTTGATGTCGAATTGGGTCAATTTTTAGTCATCTGAAAGGTCCTTTAGTGCTCTTTCATTCCTAACTTCAATCGTCGTATTCCGAGACCATTTGTGCATCCATGAGTGAGATTACAATCGTCAGTCCTGAATTTTTCCTTCATCTCCCCCGACCACTATGGGCCCTCCCTAAATACAAAGCATACATCAAGACAGGTCCCACCATATGTGGGCCCTCAAATAACAAAGTTGATGGTTAGATCACCCACTTATCGGCCTTCTTCTTGCTCCCTTGGACTCCTATGCTCCTTACATTCACTTTTGATGGTGGTTGATGGAGTTTTGATGGTGGGGATGAGAGATGAGAGGGTGGGCCACACTTGTTATTTTTGGAAGAGGTTGGGGAGGCTTGGACATGGGATGTTGCTTATGGAGTTGGAGAGTAGAGATAAAATGAGAGAAAAAGAGAATTAATGGATGAAAGGGATGGGTGGAGTGGTGGTTGTAAGGAAAGGAGATTGATGAGTAAGGTTTGGTTTGAAATTTTGTAAAAGAGGGATGGGTAGGGAAGAGAGAGAGTTGACTTGTGAAAAGGGAGGGATGGGTGATGTACTTGGGGTATGGCTTATACTTGATATTGATTGATTGATGGGACATGTTGTAGAGATTCCCTCGAAATTCGTAACGCATGACATTTTTCTCAAAATGAACGTGGGTCCACATCTTCTGTAACACCCCGTACTTTCCAGTACTGGAGTGTTACCATGCAAGTTAATTTAATAAAAATACAAATGTATATAAATATATATATATATATATATATATATATATATATATATATATATAATGTAATTTAAATATATACACTATGAGATGAATATACTTTGTAAAGATTTAAAATTTCATGCTAAAATGATACATATGTATTTAATGTACACAAGACATTATGAAAATAATATTATATTAAATAAACACAATGAAAAATAACTTCACAACATAAAATCAAATTTAAAATAATAATGTAACAGTGAATATTTTTATATCCGTATGTATACAAAAGTCATTAGATAATTTAATGGAATTGTATATTATTTAACAATATTATCAAATATAAATATAATTTTAATTAAATATGATACTGTATAATCTTCAATTCATCTCTACGTATAACATGAATCATGTGCATTAATGAATGTGTGATCAGCAGCATGTAATTAGTAATATGTTAAGATTAAAAGTATATTTATGTATATATGTATGAAATTTTAAATATAATGTATTTATAAGTAATATACAAAAATTATAAAAAAATATATATTAATATTAGTATTAGTTAGTAATATATGACAAAAGCCTTACAAATGGCCCATTAAGACCTTTTAACCGTTGACGTCCAACTTCGGGATGATCTGACCGTCAGATTAATGAAAACACCAATTTAGAGGAAAAATCTGCATGGATGGCCCACCTGGGCATTGTACCCCCCTGATTTTAGGTTAAAAACCCATACTTGGGCCCATCAAGTGAAATCGACGGCGTGGATTTATCGAAAACATCATGGTGGACCCCACTTAATGGGTCGTGTGTGCACCAAGGCCGTGCACCCGCTGTACACTGAGCCAAGGGGCTCGATCAGACCCGTCTGACCCATATTTCACCAAAAGGGAAGTTTTCCCTCTCTCTTTCTATTTAAAAACAGCTGACGAATGTACGTCCGTGTTTGTGATCAACGACCCACTTTCTCTGTCCATTTGGACAATCCAAACTGTCCATCGTGTGTGCAATGTGAGGTTGACTAAAGCCTTATTTCTTTCACACGAAGGCGTGCTCATGTGTGGCCACAAATTCAGTCGCAAAGGGACTGTGAAAGACGATGTTACTAGAAATGAAAATCCCATTCCGCTGCTGCCACGAGGGCGATCCGTGTGAGGGAAAAACCTCTCATCTTAGCCATCCATTCGGGCCTATCTCAACCGCCCGTTCTAACAGCGGTTTAGGGCTCCGAAACCATGACCGGTCTCCATTCTACCCATTGTTTTGGAGGTGGTTTCGGTTGGAGGAGATCCGGACCACTTGCTGCTGATCCGACGGTTTAGGGTAGTTTAGGGCGAGCATAAGAGGCAAGAGGATCGAGGAAATGGGAGCTCATCCTCCATTTTTGCAGCTGTAGCAAAAAAACTGGGTGTTTCCGTTCTACCTTCGAACCCACCGACCTTATCACCTCCAACCTTCGAAGAAGCTCATCTACAAGCTTCGTAGGGTCCATACGGACCATCTGAAAGAAGCAGATCGAAGGAAGAAGCTCTCATTTGCAAAACACCATTAATGGCTGTCTTCTTCTCCACTGAGAAACAGGAGGTTGCTGTTGGTTTTAGCCTTCGTCCGGCCTCGTCCAGGCCTAGTGGGATAGGTCTAAAAAGAAAAGAAGAAAATAGAAGAAGGAAGAAGTAGGTGCGTGGGTGCGGTCCGCCGCACTGCCTCAGCCCAACCGAGTCGCTGGCCATACGCACGGGTTGCTGCCGACCACGGACTAAGTTGGGGGATTGCTGTTCGACCTCTCGCTGCACCAGCTCGAGTCAGGATGACTCACTCCAGGCATTTCTGGAAGCAGACAGTAGAAAGGAAGAAGAAAATAGAGTAGAGAGAGAGAGGAGGTGAGTGCAGCCGTTGCACCACTTCATGCTACTCACTGGTGTGAGTTGGTGTCCGGGTTTCAGCCCAGCGATCTCACTGAGGTGAGGAAATGAGAAAGAAGAAAAAAGGGAGATAGGAAGAGAAGAAAAGAAAAGGGCAGAGAGGAGACAGAGAGGGTGAGATGGGGTTGAGTTATGGCCTAACTCGTTGCCAAGTCAGCTGGGTCGAGTTCGGCCTGAGTAGGCCTGTTTCAGTTGAGTTGTGCTGGTTCACTCCAGCAACCTTGTTGGATGCATGGGTCTATGTAGGGGCAAAAGTAGAAGAGAGAAGAAGAAGAAAGGAAAAGATAAGAAAGAGAGTAGAGGAGGAAAGAGAGAGTCCGGGTCTGAGCTATGGGCTGACTCGCTGAGTCAGCTGGGACAAGTTGACCAGGGGACTGGTCTGGGTCTAGCTGGGTTCTAGTAGGAAGAGAGGGAAGAAGAAAGCAGAAAAAGAAAAGATAGGGAAGAAGAAGAAAAAGAGAGAGAGGAAAGATGAGAAACTTGAAGAAGGGCTGAGTCGACTCGGTTAGAACCGAGTCAGGGCCGAGTTCAGCTGGGCTAGATAATGCTTGGGCCTGGTCCAGGCCTTGCTGAGGTCGAGTTGGGTCGACTCAGCTAAGTCGAGTCACGGAGCGGGTCTATGGCTCGAATGGAGGACGTGTTGAACTACCAAGTCAATCTATGTGAGTAAACTTCCTCTCCCTAAGTAAGCTCCATGATTTATCATCTTCATTAGCATTACTACAATTATTGCAATATGTTTAACCGCTAGTAGGATAACTTTGCTAATAATAAATTACAAAACCTTGATATTAACAATTATCGTTATTAATGCTATTCTTATTTTGTCATTGATTATAATGTTAGTATTGTTAGTATATATAAGTGGACAATTACTGATTATTTTACTTCATTCTAATATTATTACAATTAATTATATAAGTTAGATTTCAAACCCTAAACCTAGATAGAGTGCTATGTCTGGATCTAGTTACCATAAAACTTACTATCATGACTAGACTCACTGTGGATAGCCTAGGGCTATTAGCATTAGAAACTATTTGTCATTGTCCTTTTAGGATTAGTATAATACTCGTTAACATAATTATTAAGTATTAATCCCTATTATAGTATCATTAGTAAATATTCTATTATTATTACTTGAATTATTTGAGAGATTATCAGTAACCATAAGAATATTAGGTAATGTCGGTACATATGAACATGAACTCGCGAACCATTGTTAATATTGGTGAATTAATACTCCTATTATACCTAATAATTAATCCATTGTACCATAATAATAATAATAATAATAATATTAATAATAATCTTGGATTCAAATCCTAGGATCTAAGCATTTAACTAAACCCTGGGATGGAACCCTAATTTTATATTAAAACCCTAAGATAAGTAAATTCAAAACCCTAGACCATGATCTTAAACCTAGGTAGTACATAGAACGTGGATCTAATGGTACGAGTTCATGAATTGTGTTAGGATTCAATTCTAAAGGCGCAAGCGCTTTGCGACACTAGTAGGCGATTCCAAGTATAAGGTGATGATTCTTCCCCTTGAGCTTTCCATCTTCCCATTAGCTTAAGTTATAGTTTTTATTAAAAATTATAATTGATATCTCTCTCTTATAATCACATGTGTTAGTTGGTGGAAATTGAATTGCTATATTGCCTGCTTAATGTTCATCCAGTATATTTGTTCATGCTTGTGGATTATTTGTGTATTGCTTATGGACTTTAAACTGGTACATTAGTGGAAAACCCCCACCTATAAATGTACACCCATACTTGGGATGTAACCTGACTGGTTGTGATTAAAGTGGACCTTCGACTTAGTGGTTATTGAATAGTGGTCTAAATGGATCATTGATGAGGGCTTACCATCCAGGGTTATTGTGTCAAAATGGTTTTCAAGGATGGTCTTTTATCGCATGGTTTTGACACTCGCCCTATGAGGCCTATTTTGATAATTGCCCTATGTGGCTTGTTTGATATCGCCCTATGTGGCTTTGTTCTGATATTTTTTCTATATGGGTTTGATGTTTTATACTGTGTAACCATGTAATGGTAAGCCCCATATACTGTAATATGATTGGCCACTAGTCGACGGGTTTCCATTAAACATCCTAAGATGGTAGCCTCATGAGCCGGGGATGGTGGTAATGGGACACTATGCCCGAGCTGTTGGCCTACGCTGGGCCCTGCGCTCCCCGTAGTGACCGTGAGCTTATTCTAAAATGGCTGATTGCAATTGGACTAATAATGGGCTGGCAAATCATGCACGCATAGCATACTACGACGGCTTGGATCATTATGCCCATACGATTACGGTGCGAGTTGCGCTAATGACCAGCCGATCGATTTATGATGATGACTTGGATCACTCATGCTCATACGATTATGCTGCGTGTTGCGCTGATGACCACTCACATCTGGGGGTGACGACCCCATTGCCTGTCTGGATGTTTTTCCTAGGGCACCAACCGTCCGGATGATTTACCCGGGTTGATGATTGCATTCATGCATCCATGCACCTAATAAGACTACATTTACTCTATTTTGGTTGTCTGAATGTTTTATACTATCTTTTACCTAATGCGGCGGTGTGTAATCTTGAGGGGAATTCACACTGAGTTGACCACTCATCCATCAAATATACAACCGTACAGGTAGTACAAGTGGCTTTAGTGATATGTATGTTCAGACTTGATGAGGAGCAGGATACGATTGCCAGGGATGCATGGCTGTATTTAGCTGGAGGAGCTGCGTGATCTTGTGGCTTATATTTATATGCTTTCCGCTATTCTTCGTGTATTAAATTCTTGTAAATCTTGTACTTGTTAAATTCAGAGACATTGGTTTGTATAAGTCATTATGGGCAGCTTCTTGTAAATTTAAATGATAATGAAATTTTCCTTTATGTCGATTTGTCCACACTACGCTCATTTGCTTACTCTGATGAAGGAAAAAAATGTACACTCGAATTTGACCATCCTTTAAAGTTAACACTCGGGTTTCTGGGACACGGGTCACATACTCGGGTCCTAAAAATCGGGGCGTTACAAGTTGGTATCAGAGCATAGTTTGGACAAACTTGGCCTTTGGAAATGTACTTATACAAACTTTAAATGTCTCATGTTAGAATAATTGAAACTAGAAATTTGAACTGAGGAAAATTTCCCTTAGTGTTAGAAGGATGATTGGGAATGTAGAGACCTAAACTTAGGTTCCCTTAGAATTATTAGAGCAACTATTGAGGATTTCCTCTGTAGCTAGAAGGAATTGAGAACACAGAAAATCAAAATGTTAGGCCCCCTGGACAGTTGTTTGGTTACCCATGGAACTTAGGAATGATCTTAGATTCCCTTGAAAATTTTAGGTTTAGTCATTCAAACTTAGAAATGAAAACTTTAGGTTCCCTTGAGAATTATTAGATTAGTCATTCGAATATATGCCGGATTCCCTTAAAATAAAAGAAAATTGAAAACGTAAAAATCTCAAACTCTAGACTCCCTTGAGAATTTTAAGTTAGACGACTGAACTTTAAACTTATGTAGAAATCCTTTAAAAATTATTAGAATAACCATTTGAACTTATATGAATCTCCCCTGTAACTAGGATAAATTAAGGATATAAGGACTCAAAATTTTAGGCCCCTACATGATTGTTTTGGATGATCATAGAACTTAGAAATGATCTAAGGTTCCTTTAAAAATATAGATATTCAATGTTTTAGGTCCCCTAAGAAAGTTGTTGGAAAATCTTAGAAACTTCAAACTGGACCTAAGTCCCTTTAACATTCTAGGTTAGCCATTTGAACTTAGAGACAAAGCTTAGTTCCCTATTATAGAATATTAGAGTAGTTGCTTAAACTTGGAACTAAACCTAAATATTGTAGGAGGACAACTTGAGAACATAGGTACTTCAAACTTTAGACCCTTAAAATTTTTAGGACTAGACCTTTAGACTTCAAATTCATGTAGAGATCCTTAGAAACTATTAAGTTAGCCATTTGAAATTGGGAGGAATTGAGAACATAGTGATTCAAAATTTTAGGCTCCTAGAAAAGTTGTTTGAATGACTGGAGAATATAGAAATGAACTTAGGACCCTTAGAACATTTAGTCATTGAACTTATGGAAAGTTCCCTGCAAAAATTATAGTTTTGAGAATATAGATACTTCAAAATGTTAAGCTCCCTAGAAGATTGTTTTGGTAACTATAAGACTTAGAAATGAGTGTAGGTTCCCTTGAGAGATTTTAAGTTTAGTCATTTGAAATTAGAAACTAAACTTAAGTATTGTGGATGTACAAATACCCACTACGATGTATAAAAGGACCAAACCAGAACATTTTTATACTTAACTTCCAAATGAAGATTTGCTAGAAATTCAGGATATGAAACTTCTTAAGATTTCATGGTTAGGGATAACGTCATCGTAGTAATCAATCAAATGGATTGAATTTGGGCTTCGTAGGAAATTCCTTATCCACCACATTGTACGCTAGGTTGAACATGAGCACTTCCTAAAATCTAAGGAATTAGGCTAGCAATTGTCGTCTGAATCTCTTAATACATCTTTTACTTAGAAGTAACATTTTCCACAAATTTCAGCATGCAAGAATCAACTAGAGATGAAGTTATATGATCTTAGGTAAAAACTTTCAACCCTAGGCTAGGCATCTTGAAATTAGATTAGAAATCTTAAATGAACTCGGCAACCTTTAAACTCAGGTTCTATGTAAAAATCCTTGCCTTGAAATTTTCAAATAGTACTTAGATAATCAGAGTGCGCGCTGGAAGCATGATGGTCACTCACGTCTATTCACATAAATTTTGGGTGCTTTCATTAGATGATTACAGGATGCTCCCCATGAGTCTAGAATAATCGGGATCAAGGACTGATGCAATCATGTGTATGCAACGTGTAAGTGGTTTGATCCGAACCCCATATCTTAGTAAATTCTAATGAACTCAATGCCCTGATCAGGCAGAAGATTGAGATTTACTAGGATTAGGGATTGATACAGAAAATCCTTTGTTTTACGTAGGCAAAGGATTGATGCATCGGACTCAAACCCACTACAACCATTGTTCGTGATAGCTCGACCACAGGAAACCATGGGATTGGTAGGCATGAAAATAAATTGCTAATTTTGGTGGGTACTGAGAAGAGTTGTAAGTTCTTATGGAACCCATATGCCTTAACTCATTGACTAGCCTAGAGACTTGATAAATTAGAGATATGTTGATGGAAGTTGTGATTTCACGCTCAGACACATACGAGATAGGAGACACGATTAGGATAACTCTTCTACATATACCGTTAACGATTAGGGCAAGTATTATCAAATCTCGGGGGTAAAACCTTCTTTAAGGGGGGTAGTTAGAATGATTAATGTTCTAGTAGTAAGTCATAGGCACTTGCACACATAAATGAACCTAGTGGGAAAACTATCAGACACAGTAGAAAAAAATTACCCTAACAATCATTGTTGAAATAATGAATTTCGAGACGAAATTCTCTTTAAGGGGGGTAGTTTGTAACACCCCGTACTTTCCAGTACTCGAGTGTTACCATGCAAGTTAATTTAATATAAATACAAATGTATATAAATATATATATATAATGTAATTTAAATATATACACTATGAGATGAATATATATATATATATAATGTAATTTAAATATATACACTATGAGATGAATATACTTTGTAAAGATTTAAAATTTCATGCTAAAATGATACATATGTATTTAATGTACACAAGACATTATGAAAATAATATTATATTAAATAAACACAATGAAAAATAACTTCACAACATAAAATCAAATTTAAAATAATAATGTAGCAGTGAATATTTTTATATCCGTATGTATACAAAAGTCATTAGATAATTTAATGGAATTGTATATTATTTAACAATATTATCAAATACAAATATAATTTTAATTAAATATGATACTGTATAATCTTCAATTCATCTCTACGTATAACATGAATCATGTGCATTAATGAATGTGTGATCAGCAGCATGTAATTAGTAATATGTTAAGATTAAAAGTATATTTATGTATATATGTATGAAATTTTAAATATAATGTATTTATAAGTAATATACAAAAATTATAAAAAAAATTATATTAATATTAGTATCAGTTAGTAATATATGACAAAAGCCTTACAAATGGCCCATTAAGACCTTTTAACCGTTGACGTCTAACTTCGGGATGATCTGACCATCAGATCAATGAAAACACCAATTTAGAGGAAAAATCTGCATGGATGGCCCACCTGTGCATTGTACCCCCCTGATTTTAGGTTAAAAACCCATACTTGGGCCCATCAGGTGAAATGGACAGCGTGGATTTATTGAAAACATCACGGTGGACCCCACTTAATGGGTCGTGTGTGCACCAAGGCCGTGCACCCACTGTACACTGAGCCAAGGGGCTCGGTCAGACCCGTCTGACCCGTATTTCACCAAAAGGGAAGTTTTCCCTCTCTCTTTCTGTTTAAAAACAGCGGACGAATGTACGTCCGTGTTTGTGATCAACGACCCACTTTCTTTGTCCATTTGGACAATCCAAACCGTCCATTGTGTGTGCAACGTGAGGTTGACCAAAACCTTATTTCTTTCACACGAAGGCGTGCTTATGTGTGGCCACAAATTTAGTCGCAAAGGGACTGTGAAAGACCATGTTACTAGAAATGGAAATCCCATTCCGCTGCTGCCACGAGGGCGATCCGTGTGAGGGAAAAACCTCTCATCTTAGCCATCCATTCGGGCCTATCTCAGCCGCCCGTTCTAACAGCAGTTTAGGGCTCCGAAACCACGACCGGTCTCCATTCTACCCATTGTTTTGGAGGCGGTTTCGGTTGGAGGAGATCTGTACCACTTGCTGCTGATCCAACGGCTTAGGGTAGCTGAAATCCCTACAAAAGAAAGAGAAACGCCTTATTACCACCATTCCTGCAGCAACCCGAGAAAACAACTGTTTCCATTCTACCTTCGAACCCACCAACCTTATCACCTCCAACCTTCGAAGAAGCTCATCTACAAGCTTCGTAGGGTCCATATGGACCATCTGAAAGAAGCAGATCAAAGGAAGAAGCTCTCATTTGCAAAACACCATTAATGGTTGTCTTCTTCTCCACCGAGAAATAGGAGGTTGCTGTTGGTTTTAGCCTTCGTCCGGCCTCGTCCAGGCCTAGTGGGATAGGTCTAAAAAGAAAAGAAGAAAATAGAAGAAGGAAGAAGTAGGTGCGTGGGTGTGGTCCGCCGCACTGCCTTAGCCCAACCGAGTCGCTGGCCATGCGCACGGGTTGCTACCAACCTCGGACTGAGTTGGGGGATTGCTGTTCGACCTCCCGCTGCACCAGCTCAAGTCAGGATGACTCACTCCTGGCATTTTTGGAAGCAGACAGTAGAAAGGAAGAAGAAAATAGAGTAGAGAGAGAGGAGGTGGGTGCAGCCGTTGCACCACTTCATGCTACTCGCTGGTGTGAGTTAGTGTCCGGGTTTCGGCCTAGTAATCTCGCTGAGGTGAGGAAATGAGAAAGAAAAAAAAAGGGAGATACGAAGAGAAGAAAAGAAAAGGGCAGAGAGGAGATAGAGAGGGTGAGATGGGGCTGAGTTATGGGCTAACTCGTTGCCAAGTCAACTGGGTCGAGTTCGGCCTGAGTAGGCCTGTTTCAGTTGAGTTGTGCTGGTTCACTCCAGCAACCTTGTTGGACGCATGGGTCTATGTAGGGGCAAAAGTAGAAGAGAGAAGAAGAAGAAAGGAAAAGATAAGAAAGAGAGTAGAGGAGGAAAGAGAGAGTCCGGGTCTGAGCTATGGGCTGACTCGCTGAGTCAGCTGGGATGAGTTGACCAGGGGACTGGTCTGGGTCTAGCTGGGTTCTAGTAGGAAGAGAGGGAAGAAGAAAGCAGAAAAAGAAAAGATAGGGAAGAAGAAGAAAAAGAGAGAGAGGAAAGATGAGAAACTTGAAGAAGGGCCGAGTCGACTCGGTTGGAACCGAGTCAGGGCCGAGTTCAGCTGGGCTAAATAATGCTTGGGAGTGGTCCAGGCCTTGCTGAGGTCAAGTTGGGTCGACTCAGTTGAGTCGAGTCACGGAGCAAGTCTATGGCTCGAATGGAGGACGAGTTGAACTACCAAGTCAATCTATGTGAGTAAACTTCCTCTCCCTAAGTAAGCTCCATGATTTATCATCTTCATTAGCATTACTACAATTATTGCAATATGTTTAACTGCTAGTAGGATAACTTTGCTAATAATAAATTACAAAAGCTTGATATTAACAATTATCGTTATTAATGCTATTCTTATTTTGTCATTGATTATAATGTTAGTATTGTTAGTATATATAAGTGGACAATTACTGATTATTTTACTTCATTCTAATATTATTACAATTAATTATATAAGTTAGGTTTCAAACCCTAAACCTAGATAGAGTGCTATGTCTGGATCTAGTTATGGAAGCTCATAATTCATGGTAGACCATAATACTTACTATTATGACTAGACTCACTGTGGACAGCCTAGGGCTATTAGCATTAGAAACTATTTGTCATTGTCCTTTTAGGATTAGTATAATACTCGTTAACATAATTATTAAGTATTAATCCCTATTATAGTATCATTAGTAAATATTCTATTATTATTACTTGAATTATTTGAGAGATTATCAGTAACCATAAGAATATTAGGTAATGTCGGTACATTTGAACATGAACTCGCGAACCATCATTAATATTGGTGAATTAATACTCCTATTATACCTAATAATTAATCTATTGTACCATAATAATAATAATAATAATATTAATATTAATATTAATATTAATCTTGGATTCAAATCCTAGGATCTAAGCATTTAACTAAACCCTGGGATGGAACCCTAATTCTATATTAAAACCCTAAGATAAGTAAATTCAAAACCCTAGACCATTATCTTAAACCTAGGTAGTACATAGAACGTGGATCTAATGGTACGAGTTCATGAATTGTGTTAGGATTCAATTCTAAAGGCGCAAGAGCTTTGCGACACTAGTAGGCGATTCCAAGTATAAGGTGATGATTCTTCCCCTTGAGCTTTTCATCTTCCCATTAGCTTAAGTTATAGTTTTTATTAAAAATTATAATTGATATCTCTCTCTTATAATCACATGTGTTAGTTGGTGGAATTGCTATATTGCCTGATTAATGTTTATCCTGTATATTTGTTCATGCTTGTGGATTATTTGTGTATTGCTTATGGACTTTAAACTGATACATTAGTGGAAAACCCCCACCTATAAATGTACACCCATACCTAGGATGTAACCTGACTGGTTATGATTAAAGTGGACCTTCGACTTAGTGGTTATTGAATGGTGGTCTAAATGGATCATTGATGTGGGCTTACCATCCAGGGTTATTGTGTCCAAATGATTTTCAAGGATGGTCTTTTATCGCATGGTTTTGACACTCGCCCTATGAGGCCTATTTTGATAATTGCCCTATGTGGCTTGTTTGATATCGCCCTATGTGGCTTTGTTCTGATATTTTCCCTATATGGGTTTGATGTTTTATACTATGTAACAATGCAATGGTAAACCCCATATACTATAATATGATTGGCCACTAGTCGACGGGTTTCCATTAAACATCCTAAGATAGTTGCCTCATGAGCCGGGGATGGTGGTAATGGGACACTATGCCCGAGCTGTCGGCCTACGCTGGGCCCTGCGCTCCCCATAGTGACCGTGAGCTTATTCTAAAATGGCTTATTGCAATTGGACTAATAATGGGCTGGCAAATCATGCACGCATAGCATACTACGACGGCTTAGATCATTATGCCCATACGATTACAGTGCGAGTTGCGCTAATGACTAGCCAATCAATTTATGATGATGACTTGGATCACTCATGCCCATACGATTACGCTGCGTGTTGCGCTGATGACCACTCACATCTTTCGGTGACGACCCCATTGCCTGTCTGGATGTTTTTTCTGAGGCACCGACCGTCCGGATGATTTACCCGGGTCGATGATTGCATTCATGCATCCATGCACCTAATAAGACTGCATTTACGCTGTTTTGGTTGTCTGAATGTTTTATACTATCTCTTACCTAATGCGGCGGTGTGTAATCTTGAGGGAAATTAACACTGAGTTGGCCACTCATCCATCAAATATACAACCCTACAGGTAGTACAAGTGGCTTTAGTGATATGTATGTTCAGACTTGATGAGGAGCAGGATACGATTGCCAAGGATGCATGACTGTATTTACCTGGAGGAGCTGTGAGATCTTGCGGCTTATATTTATATGCTTTCCGCTATTCTTCGTGTATTAAATTCTTGTAAATCTTGTACTTCTTAAATTCAGAGACATTGGTTTGTATGAGTCATTATGGGCAGCTTCTTGTAAATTTGAATGATAATGAAATTTTCCTTTATGTCGATTTGTCCACACTACGCTCATTTGCTTACTCTGATGAAGGAAAAAAATGTACACTCGAATTTGACCATCCTTTAAAGTTAACACTCGGGTTTCTGGGACACGGGTCACATACTCGGGTCCTGAAAACTGGGGCGTTGCATCTTCTGGCACTGGTATTGGTTCGGTGCGTGATTCACGGTGTTAGAACCGTGGCGACGGCGCGGTCGCAAGGATACAAGTTTCAGGTCAAGTTAACTCTATTATGCTGGACTCAGCTTAGGATCGCCTGCAAATGTCGGATATGGGTCGAGGGTTGTCGAAATTTGACCGGAAGGACCACAGAAGCCTACGAAACGGTACGTACTAGGATATGGGTCTTACAAAAGAAGACACATTCCTCACCTTCTCCCCCTCAACTGAGTCGGCTGACAAACAGGCCTCTATTTATAGTGATGGGAGAGAGAGCTCCAATGATTCAACAAACGCCCCACATTGCATAGTTGAGATTGAAAGGTAGCCTAGCATGGGGCTTATCCACACGCTAGAATCGATAGTTGACACCCAGGCCCACTGAAAAAGTAACTTTTTAGGTCTGGTAGGGCCCATCTCATGATCAGAAGCTAGTGGGTTATCGGGGAAGATGATTAACCATTTAATGGTAGATCACTTCACTACATATTTTAACATGATCTAGTCCATTTGAGCGGACCAGATTGACCCTTTGATCGATGTGGGGTTCACTTTTTGAGCCTCAAACGTCAGTTTCAAATCATCTCATGAGAATGTCCAGTTTTCTTCATTTTCTCATGAGATGAGATGCCCTCTTTTCTTATCTCGTACTATCTCCCATGAAGGGCTAGGATTGCTACATGTGGCCCAAGGAGTGGCTAAGAATGTGCCAGCACCTCCTTCCTGAAATGGAAAATCAGCTTTTTGCTTTTCTTTGGGCAAGCCTTGCTCGGCCATTTCTGGAAAAGGGAGCGTGGCTCTCTCTGGGCGATGGATGGCTAGGATGGCGCGATCAGGCCAATTGTGGGCCACCCATGCAGTCCTAGATGGGTCCCACCTTGCTGATATCCACCATGTGCAAGGCATTGGACGGTTCCATCCGAAATTCCTCGTCCTTTTGCTTGCGCCTAATAGCCTATACCCTTATGATGAGGCGGACCTTATGAACATGATGGATGGTTTGGATGGTCTAGATAGTGGCCAAGGTGGGCCACTTTGGAGTTTAAAGGTCAGTAGTTTGAAATTCCAAACGGGCGAGAGAACCCATTTTCTCCTTTTCGATTTTGACTTGGTTAAAGGCTGTTTGACTGAGCCCGCCATTCTTGTGCACATTGTGCATGAATGCATAGGGTGTACATGCATTCCGTGTGGGGTCCATCACGACGTTTGTAACCAATCCAGTCCGTCCATTCTTCTTAGGATCCTCATGTAGGGCTCCCACCCAGTTTGGGGCGAGGCCAAGGCCCAAGTGGGCCATATTATGCTTCTCAGGTTACTTTACGCCCAATGTCGTCAATCCAATGGTTGGATTGACTGGTACTCGATTTCAATGGCCAAATGTGGGTTTGGGAAGTATTAGTCGCTTGGTTCGCTATCCACTAGCCCCTGGATGTCGATTACTAGGGCGTTGCTTCGTTTCTTTACTATTAATTGACTCAAGGATCATTTTAATTTAAGGTGATTAATCAAGTTACCTTCTTTCCTATCGTGGGGTGCAATCGGTTCCCAGGCCTTTGATGGATGGCTTCAACATTGACTGGAAGTCCCATCCTGTGCATATTAAGTTCAAGTTGTCTAGTTAATCGATCTTGGTTTCCATAGACGTAGTTTTAAGGGGTAACACCCATGTACTAGAGGTACGGGGTGTTACAGTCTACCCCTCTAAAAAAATCATCCTTGAAATTACCTGTGGTGTGTTGTTGAACAAGTGAGTGTATTTCTCCTTAACCTCAGCTTCTCGTTTTCACGTCGCCTCTTCTTGTCCATGATGTGACTAAAGAACCTTGACTAATGGTATAGTCTTTGTCCGTAGGACCTGCTCCTTGTGGTCCAAGATGCGGATAGGCTCCTCTATGTAAGAGGCATTGTCTGTAAGTTCAATCTACTCCTAGCTAACGATGTGCAAATCGTATGGCATGTATTTCTTCAACATGGACACATGAAAAACATTGTGAATACCGGCCAATGCAGTAGGTAGCACAAGGCGGTATGCTACAGCTCCCACATGGTCCAAAATCTCGAAAGGCCTGATGAAACAAGGTGCTAGTTTCCCTTTATGTTCGAACCTCATCAGACCCTTCATAGGCTACACCTTCAAGAACACATGATCGCTAGTCACAAACTCCAGGTTGCATCATCGATTATCCGCATATCTCTTCTGTCTACTTTGGGCGGTACGCAAATGCTTCCGAACCACATCAATGACCTGGGTAATAGTCTGAACTAGCTCGAGCCCTAACAAGCTTCTCTCTTCGACTTCTGCCCAGCATTGAGGGGCTTGGCAACAACGACCATAGAGAGCCTCATATGGCGCCATGCCTATGCTATACTAGAAGTTGTTGTTATATGCAAATTCTACCAGAGCCAAGTGATCATCCCAGTTTCCCTGAAAGTCAAGAACGCATGCTCTCAGCATATCCTCTAAGATCTGATTTACCCTCTCAGTTTTTCCATCAGTCTGAGGGTGAAATGTTGTACTAAACTTGAGCTCTGTCCCCATCTCTTCCTGCAACCTCCTTTAAAAGGCAGAAGTAAACCTGGAGTCTCGGTCCAATATAATCTCCGACGAGACTCCATAGGATCGCACGACTTCCCGAATGTATAATCTTGTCAAACTATCGGTCGAGTCAGATGTGTGAATCGGAAGGAATTAAGGCGCCTTTGTCAGCCTATCGATAATGACCCAAATCGAATTGTGCTTCCTCTGTGTCCTAGGAAGGCCGGATATGAAGTCTATGGAGATGTTGTTCCACTTCCATTCAACTAGAGCAGCAGTTGAAGGAGGCTAGCAAGATTGCGATGTTCACCCTTGATCTTCTAGGACACCATGCACTTTGCCACAAAGCCTGCGATGTCCCTCTTCATGTTATTCCACCAATACTATCTCTTAACATCATTTTACATCTTAGTGCTTCCTGGGTGGATAGCTAATTTAGAATGGTGGGCTTCTACCATTACTTCCTTCCTCAAATCAGCGTCGTTTGGAACACATACTCACCCCTAATATCGTATACCACCGTCCCTACTAATCCTCCAACTAGGCATTTCCTCGCTCTTACACCTTCCTTTCATCTTAACAAGCCATTCATCCTGGTCCTGAACAGAGATTACCTGTTGAACCAGGGTTAGCTCTGCAATTAATGAAGCCACATAAGCATCAAGTTCATTGAGGGTAAGATGGATATCGAAGTCCTGCATGAACTCCATCATCTCCCACTCCTTGATCATTAAGGTGGCTATCTTCTCGTGCTTCCTCTTTCGGCTCAGTGCATCAGCCATAGAGTTCGCCTTACCCGGATGGTAAGATATGTCGAAATGGAAGTCTTTGAGTGTTTCCATCCACTGACGCTAGCGCATGTTCAAGTACTTCTATGTGAATATGTACTTTAGTCTTTTATGGTCACAGAATAACTGAAATTCTTCCCCATAAAGGTAGTGCCCCCATATGTTCAGGGCAAAGACCACTGCTGCCAACTCCAGATCATGTGTCGGGTAGTTCTCTTCATGCTTCAACTGCCTTGAAGCGTAAGTGATCACCTTATCGTTTTGCATCAACACACACCCCAGTCCCAACTTAGATGCGTTGCTGTAAACCACGAATGTTACTCCTTCTTGTGGAAGGGTGAGTACTGGCACGGAAATCAGTCTCATCTTTAGCTCTTGAAAAGTTGCTTCCATATTTTCATCCCACGTAAACTGGTTATTCTTCTTCGTCAGTTGAGTGAGCGGCTACGCAATCCTAGAGAACTACTTAATAAACTGCCTGTAGTAACCTGCCATGCCTAGAAAACTTCAAACCTTGGTAACTTTAGTGGCTGCTCCCACTTAGACACTGCTTCCACTTTAGCCGGATTGACCACTATCCCCTCTGCTTTCACTACATGCCCCAGGAATTTCACTTCCTCTTCCCAGAACTCATGCTTGCTCAATTTGGCATGTAGCTGGTTCTCCTTCAGAGTGTTCAAGACTGTGTGCAAGTGCTGCTCATGCTCTTCTTGACTCTTTAAGTAAACCAGAATATCATCGATGAACACAATTATGAACCGATCCAGGTATGGCATGAATACCTAGTTCATTAGGTCCATAAACATTGTTGGGGCATTAGTGAGATCGAACGACATCACCAAGAACTTGTAGTGCCAATACCAAGTCTTGAAGGCTGTCTTTGGGATATCCTCATCCCCGATCCTCAATTGGTGATACCCTGAGTGTAGATCTATTTTGGAGAAATATTTGGCGTCCTTAAGCTGGTCGAACAGATTTCGATGCGAGGCAGGGGTATCTGTTCTTGATCATCACATTATTCAGTCTTCTGTAGTCTATACAGAGACGTATTGACCCATCCATCTTCTTTACAAAGAGAATAAGCGCTCCCCAGGGGGACACACTGGGGCGGGTGAAACCTTAAGCCAGTAGCTCATCAATTTGACTCCTCAGCTCTTCCATCTCGCAAGGAGGCATGTGAAATAGAGGAAGTGATATAGGGGTGGTCCTTGGCTTTTGATCAATACAAAATTCCACCACTCGCCTAGGGGGCAACCCTGGTATTTCCTAAAATACTTTAAGAAAATCTTGGACTACTGGTATTCGTCTGATGGTGGCTTCCACTGTCTCAACTTCGTCTAGAACCTGCAAGCTCTCAAATTCTTTGTGTCTACCCCTCCCTTTCAAAGTGAAAGAGGCTTGCGAGGACAGATATAGTAATCATTTTGTCACGACAGTCCATGAATGCACACGCCAATGTAAGTCAGTCCATCTCGAGGATGACATCAAAGTGTCTGATGGGCATAACGATTAGGTCCATGGACACTTCGTGATTTGCAAGAGTGATGGGACATGCTCTACACATCTTGTCTGTTTCTACAAATTTACCCATATGGGATGTTACAACTAAGGGGGCATACATCTGAGTTGTGTTCAGTTCTAGTCTAGATGCAATAACAGAATCAATAAACTACAGAGTTACACCAGAATCAAATAAAGTGAGTATAGGGGTACCGTTAATGTGACCGGTACCATGAATAGTCTGAAGGGGATCCTGCTCAGCCTCCGTGGTAGCGACTGCATATGCTCATGCCGGGGGAGCCCTCTGCTGGGCTGGGGGTCCCTATCTAGGCTACTAAGGTCTGGGCACTGCTCTGTTCGTTGCCTGGTTCTGCAGGGGTTGGTTCGCTAGGAGTGGAATACCTTAATCACGCATCCTCTGGAAGTAGTTCCGAGCAATGTGATTTGCCCTGCCGCAGTAGCCACAGCCCCCACCGGAAGGCAAAGGCGGAGCTCGCGTGAGTAGTGACCTGAATCTCCCTCCAAGAATGGGCGAAGCAGAAAGTGTCAGCCTTGGCCTGACCAAGGTGTCTCATGCTGGACGGCGAGAGCGGATGGTGCGCTCAAAGTCTTTCTCTACTCACATCGCCTTGTCCACCAATTCCAGGAAGTCCCCGAAATCCAAAGTGCACAGCTGAGATTGTATCTTGGGCTTTAGCCCCTCTTTAAACTTCTCACATTTATACTCCTTGTCCTCGAGGGCTTTGGGTACATATCGGGATAGTTGGTTAAACTTCACCTCGTACTGAGCGACTGTAAGGTTCCCCTGTTCCAACTTTAGGAACTACACGATCTTCTCGCTCCGGCACCATCGCAAAAAATACTTCTCCAGGAACTTTGTCCTAAAGATAGCCCATGTCCAGGCATACCCAGCTGGCACGCCTCTTTGTACAATGTCCCACCAGTTTTTTGCCTCTCCCTTAAGCAAGTATGTGGCCAGTGTGACCATCTGGGAGTCTATGCACTCCATTGGCCTCATCATTTTGACAACCCTCGCCAACCAATGCTCGGCCTGCACTAGGTCAAGCGCTCCTCCAAAAGTCGACGAGCGGAGCCTTATAAATCGGTCGAACACGTCTGAACTTCCAACGTCCCTATCTCGGGATGCCGCTCTGTGGTCCCTCTCCTGAAGAGTCTCCACCACTAGTGCATGTACATCCTGTTGTTGTTAGACGAACGTATCATGTTGTTGATACATAGTGGCGGCCATCTGCACAAATGCTGCAAATGTCGCTACCTCTGTTGGCGAATCTGTGTGTGCATCCTCTGAGGCCCAGCCAAAGGAGTCCGCCGCTCGAAGTACTGTGGGGGCAACCTAAACCTAACTATCTGAGGGGAGGGAGTGTCCCCTACAACTTCGGACTTGATGTCCCCATTCACCACTCTAGACGGAAGACCTGGTGTGTAGACAAGACTGCGCTCCCATTAGTGCTCTAGAGACGGGAGGGGGTGGATGTTGATTGTGTGGGTCTAGCGTGACCACAATACGGGTGACATGACTACCTGTGTGATCAAAATTTCAGGGTTTATGTATGGGGAAAAAGTAGTTCTAATCAATTACGAGGCAACACAAGAGTTAGAGACCTATCCTAGTTGAATTCTCAAGGGGACTAAGGTTTTTGTTTCTAAGTTCAGACGACCAACTTGCCATTTCCCAAGGGATTCTAAGTTCTTTTCTAGGTGATTCATACTGTAAGTTATTTCTAGCCATTGGGGATTCCTTCATAAGTTCAAATGTTTATTCTGTTAATATCTAAGGGGCCTAAGTGTTTTGTTTCTAAGTTTACCCATCCTTCCTACTCCCTAAGGGAAATTTCTAAGTTTTGTCTAAGTTAATTCGTTAAGGTTTTGTAGGTTGATCCCACAACTAGGCTATCTCATACTCCGCTTTGATACCAACTTGTAATGCCCCAGTTATTGGAACCCAAGTACACAACTCATATCCCAAAAATCGAGGAGTTAACTGAATAATAACAGTAATTAATGGTAATCAAAGTTCAAGTAACAGAAAGCACCATAGCATATATATGATCAAAATGGGAAACAATATCCTGGCCCACTCAGCTGGAGGGCAAATACAAAATCCTCAAAATAAAATCTACTGGTTGAGGCCATAATATGTAGCCGCCTCTTGGTACGGCTCCTCATCGTAAGGCTCCTCCTCGACCACAGCCGCCTCCGAATCCACCGTGAGTCCATCAGCCCCTGCATCCTTTATATGGTTGAACATTGATGAATGAGTGGTCAGCTCAGTGTGATCTCCCCTCAAGATTAAACACCGCCATCCTAGACAAGAAATAGCATAAAACATCCAAGCAACCCAAAACATAGTAAATGCAGTCTTATTATATGCACGGATGCGTGAATGCAATCATCGTCATAGGGATGCTCATCCTACGAACATTGGGCTCATCACCCATGCAATCATTGACCTGGGAAAAACTCATCCAGTATGACAAAATACGTACATCGCATACGATAGTTGTAGATGCTGGTCTGTGCCATGTATACATGATTAGCCAAGCCATTATAGTCCAGTTACAATCAGCTAATTTAAATAAGCTCAAGGTCACTACGGGGGCTTGTCATCAGCATAGGCCGACAGCTTAGGCATAGGTCCCATACCACCATCGCCGGCTAATGAGACTACGGCCTTAGGGTGTGTATAGAGCCCATCAACACGTGGCTAATCAATTCTCAATACAAAAGACCTACCACTGTATGTTGACTAGGAATGAATTATCAAAATCATTAAATGTAGCGACGGTATGTATGGATCAATACGAGTAAACAACGAAGAGAATAAATGTTGTGCGATTCATTCCATAGTCAGGTAAGTGGAATCACTCCATAAATGGTAGACCTCATAACTCAATTGCCACAAATCATAACCTCCATGTCGAGGGTCTATTTTTATCACAATCCGTTCTGTTACATCCTAATCTCGGACTCTCTTAAAATAGGAGTTCCATAGAGAGGTTTCAAATAATGTATGACCTACAATTAATACAATCTTAAGATGATTTAGGCATACTTTGGTATGTGAAGTAAAACTCATGTATGCAACCAGTTCAAGAATCATATATTCCTAACTTATCAAGTTCTAAAGCATACATCTCAAGTAAACAATCGAGTATTTTAGTAAATCCAAATCATGCTTTCTAGTTAAACTAATCAACAATTTAACGAATTCCAAGAACAGGTGGTAGAGTAAACGATTCCAATGGTCGGCCTTGTGGCCTATAGTGAAATAAATCAAGGATTTTAGTACTTCTAAAATACACAAACAATAGCTAATCAATGGATAAACAAAGCAAAAGAGCATGTACTCAAACAACAAGTTGAATGATTATCCACTCCTAAGATATCATTTGCAACCATTATAAAATACCACCCCTAATCCAGTTTAAAGATGGAAAGCTTAAGAGGAAGAAAATCATCACAGAGAAGTCGTAATGCGTCCCTCAATGTGAATTCCCAAGAGAAGTTAGTGGCTCCACACTGCTCAAACAGTTCCTTAGAGAATTTGTTTGTGTTAGACAACAAGTCCTAAAGCTTTAAGTGCATAGAAAGTTGGTGGGGTTTGAAAGGCCTCATGCATAGGGCCATTTGGACATGTCTAAAGCAACTAGGCCCATTAAACACTTGTCATAACCGATAGCCCTACTTTGGGCCCAAACTCATTATTAGTTAAGGGTTGAACTGGGCTTAGGCCAGGCCCACCCACTATTAGAGTGTGGCCCACCTACTGTATGGTGAGGGCCACAGATCCTTTGGTGCAGCCTACCTGTTTATATGGTCAGGCTCATAGTAATGCGGCCCATAACATGGTGTGGCCTGCTGTAATGTACAGTGTGGCCCATTATTATGTGTGGTGCATCCCACTGGAGGTGAGGCCCACTCCGAAAGTGCGGCCCACCTACAGTATGTAGGGCCTGTACGTGCATAGGCCATTGGCCGGCTTATTGTGAGTGGTCCACTAGCACTTTACAAGGTGCGGCCTACAGTAATATGTGGCTAATGGTCCGGCCCACCAGATGTATGATGTGAGGCCCACTAGACCAATGTGAGGCCCATAGGCGTTTTGGCTCAAGGATGAGGCTGAGCCATCTGCCTGGCTCGGCCCAGCTTGTGCTACCCTAAGGTGTGGCCCACAGAGGCCTAATCTGAACCCGAATCTCAGCTAGTTTCTAGTCAGATGTTTGCTCATGTTAGGTCCATATAAGGGCCTATTTAAGGTCTGATCCCAGACCCAGTCGTGGCCCAATCTCAGACCTGATGTGACCTGGGTTTCGGCTCATCCGCACGGCCTATTGGATGCCATTTTCGGCCCATATCTCGGCCCTGAACTTAGCTCATTTTCTTCTCTATTTTGAGGTTGGATTTGGCCCCACAAGAGAACTTACTCCCTTCATTTCAAGGCCTAGTTAAAGGCCCTTTTCTAGCCTCCATTATAGCCTGATCAAATGCCTTCTTGAGGTCATTTATGGCCCAAAACGTGGCCATTGTTTGGACCAGTTTCGGCCCAAAATACCACCATAGCTTGGGTTGGATTTAGCTTGAAATACGGACACTCTTTGGCCTAATTTTAATCCCATATCTAAGCCCTGTTTGAAAGCTATTTTAAGCTCCGAACATGGCCTGACCAGGATTCTTTCTGCTCCCGTGGACTATGGCAGCGCTCAGCCCGATCACAGCCATGGCGAGGACTCGACTGGGCGTTGCATTGCCGAACCCGACTCCAACTAGGTGTAGCCATTACCTGAGGATTTTAACACTAGAAGAAGATACATTCCTCACCTTGTCCCCCTCAACCGAGTCGACCCACAAATAGACCGAGTTGAGCTATGGACGGCCTGAGTTGAGCTGACTCGCCACTCAATTCCTTCTCTCTTTCTCTTCTCTCTCTTTCCTTTCTCTCTCTCTTTTCCCTTTCCTCTCCTTGGTGCGAATCCCGAGGTGTACATGGCCTCTATGTATAGTGATGGGAGAGAGAGCTCCAACGGTTGAACAAACACCCCACATTGCACGGTTGAGATTGAAAGGTGGCCTAGCATGGGGCCTATCCACATGCTAGAATGTATAGTTGACACCCAGGCCCATGGAAAAAGTAACTTTTTTATTCTTGTGGGGCCCATCTCGTGATCAAAAGCTAGTGGGTTATCGGTGAAGATGATCAGCCTTCTAATGGCAGATCACTTCATTATGTATTTCAACATGATCTGGTCCATTTGAGTGGACCAGATCGACCCTCTGATCGATGTGAGGTCCACTTTTTGAGCCCCAAATATCAGTTTCAAATCATCTCATGAGAATGTCCAGTTTTCTTCATTTTCTCATGAGATGAGATGCCCTCTTTTCTTATCTCGTACTATCTCTCATGAAGGGCTAGGATTACTCCATGTGGCCCAAGGAGTGGCTAAGAATGAGCCAGCACCTCATTCCTGAAATGGAAAATCTTCTTTTTTGCTTTTGTTTGGGCAAGCCTTGTTCGGCCATTTCTGGAAAAGAGAGAGCGTGGCTCTCTCTAGGCGATGGATGGCTGGGATGGCGTGATCAAGCCAATCATGGGCCACCCATGCAGTCCCAGATGGGTCCCACCTCGTGGATATCCGCCACATGCAAGGCCTTGGACGGTTCTATCTGAAATTCCCTGTCCTTTTCCCTCATCCTTAGAGCCTATACCCTTATGATGAGGCAGACCTTATGAACATGATAGACAGTTTGGATCGTCCAGATAGTGGCTAGGGTGGGCCATTTTGGAGTTTAAAGGTCGGCAGTTTGAAATTCCAAATGGGGGGGGGGGGGGAGAACTCATTTTCTCCTTTTCGATTTTGGCTTAGTCAAAGGATGTTTGACCGAGCCCGCAGTTCCAGTGCACATCGTGCACGAATGCATGGGGTGTATATACATTCCGTGTGGGGTCCATCATGATGTTTGTGACTAATCTAGTCCATCTATTCATCTTAGGATCCCTATGTAGGGGTCCCGACCCAGTTTGGGGCGGGTTCAAGGCCCAGGTGGGCCATATCACGCTTCTCAGGTTACTTTATGGCCAATGCTATCAATCCAAGGGTTGGATTGACTTGGTACTCGATTTCAACGGCCAAATGTGGGTTTGAGATGTATTAGTCACTTGGTTCACTATCCACTAGCCCTTGGATGTCGATTACTAGGGTGTTGCTTCGTTTCGTTACTATTAATTAACTCAAGGATCATTTTAATTTAAGGTGATTAATCAAAGTTACCTTCTTACCTGTCGTGGGGTACAATCAGTTCCCTGGCCTTCGATGGATGGCTTCAACATTGACTGGAAGTCCCATATGAAAGTGCTTTAGTTTGTCAATTACCATGAGTGTTGAGTCAACTAGACTGTAGAGCCTCATAGGAAGATCAAATCAATACATCTGTCTCAACCAGATGTATGCAAGCTCGCCACAGGTAAATCTAAGCCTCACATCTCACGTCCCAAAACACTAGGTATATAAAACCCTTAAAACAAACTAGAATATCATAGGGTTTTTAAGTTAAGAAAACATTTTCAAAATCAGAAAATTTTCTAAGTTTTCTTGCTTTGTCGATTTTATCGATACACTTCTCGATAAAATTGACCTGTGTTGTCGATGTCCTTGATGCTTAAACGATATCATCGAAATGAGGACAAAATACGTCCACCAAACACATATATCTTTGGACGGATTTATCGATGTATCGATATACTTATTGATATCATCGATATTTGAATCTCGAGTCCATCAAAATTGACTCGATAATATCAATAGACAGATATTCGGGGCACCTATTTTTACTTAAGAAAATCACATGTGCATCGATATATTGAAGCTGTTATCGATACCATCGAAGTTTAAATCTCGATGACATCGAAGGGCTCTCGATATTATCGGTCATGGGCGCCTAGTCTTCCAGCAATTATTTCAAGGTTGTTTATCTGTGATCGAGCGTCACTCGATAGAATCGATTCAAATATCAATGATATCGGTACGGTTTCGATGGCATCGAACAGGGACAAAAATTGTCTAGCAAGCTTAAACGAAAATCCCTTGGATTTATTGATGCCTCGACACATCTATCGATATCATCGACATTCAAATTCCGATGATCTCGAAGGTCCCTCGATCATTCTTGTAAACTTGAAATATTTCAAAGCAAGTCTCTCTCATTTTCAAATGTCGAGGAATCGAACCTCGCATCGATGGAATCGGAGTTCGAAATCTGATGACATTGATACGTGTTTCGATTCCCTCGACCAGCTGACAATTGGTTTCAAAAGCGTATGACATCTGAGTTTGTGTCATTGAGCGGACCATCGATGCTATCGAGAGTATACGCTTGATGATATCGAACTCTGTCATAAATATGACCGTTTTTTATCCATTGGAACCTTTTGCCTATATAAAGAGAGCTTGTCTATTGTTACTAGTAGAGAAATAAGAGAGTGCTTTTGAGCATTTTACCTTAGATCATATACCCAAAGCCCTTTCTCTTAGGGAAGTTCATCCTTCAATCCACCCTCATCATTGATATTCAATAGAGTGGATTGGGGAATGAACTTCCGCATTCAAGGATCCTCCATCTACTACCTTAATGGAAAATCATTAAGCTGGGATGCCTTGAATGCATAATCGGAATCATTCATCTTCCTTATAAGAAAATATTTTATAGAGTAGGATTCCGTCTTAACCTTGACCCAACCCGAAGCCTCGTATTGGTACATCATCTAATGAGTTACGGATCAAGGAAGTTAAAGATTCTTCATCAATAAGGAGGAGAACTTCGTCAATGTGTTAAATGAGACTCATCCACTTATTTGGAAGTTATTAGAGTCCAGAGGACACTTGTGATTATTCCTTTTTAGGATTAAGTCTAAGGTATTTCTCACCCTTGCAAGTCCTCATAGGAGGCCTCCGGCGGGAGTGTACGTGGTGGGTGCGTTGTGTTGACCCTTACTCTATGGAGAGTATAAATAGTTAGGGTCTTATGGAAGATCCTTGGCTAGTGTGCCTAAAAGTGGGTGCTATGCGTTGAATCTTGCTTGTGAGAGCATAAATAGGGGTTCCTTGTGTAGATCCTTGGCCAGTGTGCCTAAAACCCGGGTGCTATGTGTTGACCCTTGCTCAGGGAGCATAAACAGTCAGCCTCAGTGTAGGTTGTAAAGGTTGAAGGTGACCTTGATTTAAAACCTTAGGTCTAAGGTGAACTACTATGAAACCTCTTTAGTGAAATCCAGTATACTAAAGGGTTGAGTGCGGTTGCCGGGAGTGGAGTAGACAAGTAGTCAAACCACTATAAAAATGACTATGTTTAAGATTGTTATTCTTTTAATTGTGTGATTTACTTTAATACTTTCATATCTGAGATCACACCTCATACACATACACAGTCATATTCATCATAAATTAGTTTGCATATTGTTCATTTCTTAAATAGTTTGTGATTGGATCCTCTAACGGGCTTGGAAGCCAATAAAGTTACTTTTGAGTAATCTTGATAAGTATTGTCTATTAGGATTAGTGTAATAGAATTTTTAATAAATCATAAAAACTTTAAAAAGTCCTATTCACTCCCCTGTAGGACATATTGGCATATTCCTACTTCAACTAAAGCGGTCCTTACCGCAATTTCACCATCTTGTGCATGTCAAGTTTAAGTTATCTGGTTAATCAATCTTGGTTTTCATAGACGTAGTTTTAAGGGGTAACACCCGTGTACTAGAGGTATGGGGTGTTACATGCACTGATATCATCTTCTTCTTTTAAAACGTAAATTCATCCCCTTTCCTTTGATTGAGTAGGCTTAGAAGTAGTGGGTCTTGGGGAGGTATTCCATGATTGTGCATTTTTTGCCAATTAATCAAAGTAATCCCATGCATCATCAGCCTCCTTGTTCACAAATTTACCGTTACACATTATCTTTACAAACTGGTGCATCGGCGAAGTCAATCCGTTATAATTTTTTAAAAAAGCTTATCATTTATCATATTTCGTAGCTATTATGTGGACAAGAATTCATGAGATCCTTAAATCTTTCCCAGCATTGGAAGAAGGTCTCTTCCCCTTTCTGGGAGAAGTTCATAATTGCCTTCCTTAAAGTGTTAGTTTTATGAAACGAGAAAAACTTTTTGAGAAATTCTCAGGTCATCTCGGCCCATGTGCCGATAGATCGTGGCTTTAAGGAGTGCATCCACATCTTAGCCTTTTCCTTCAATGAGAAGGGAAACAATTTGAGTTGCACTGTGTCTTCAAACACATTTAGAAAGTGTAATGTGGTGACTATCTCATCAAACTCTTTGATGTGCAAGTATGGACTTTCAGAGTGAGTCCATGAAATTTAGGAAGGAGTTGAATCACTCCAGGTTTGAAATCCACGTTTCCTGCATTAAGTGGAAAGATCATGCAGGAAGGTGTACTCACTCCCACCGATTGTAAGTAATCTCATAGGGTACGAGGTGGGGGTGCATGGTGCACCTCATTCTCATCTTGAACTTCCTCAACTAGGTGTTGAGGTTGGGTTGCAGCCATTACATCAATTAACTCAGAGGATCTCAAGTGGTGTCTAATCCGATGATGGATAGATAACCCTTCGACTAATCCTCCTTCACTTAAGAGACATCGAGTGTTGTCACGAACCCACTTCGACATGGAACACTCACAACCCTCAAATTCTAAACAACTAAAATGTAAGAAAAAGAAAATTATAGAAATAAAAAATCTAGAAAGGAAAGAGAGTTGGAAAGAAGTTACTGGATTGGATTTGCTTATGTTAGATTTCTACAAAACATAAAACAAAGTTAGTTTCTAAAAATAAATTCAGAAAATCCTAATCTTAAAAAAAAAACACAACGAAAGTTAGCGATAATCTTAACCCAATTCTATTACTAATCAATATAAGAAAAACATAGCCGAAGTCCACAACAACGGCGCCAAAAACTTGTTCACAATCCAAGTGCAGAGTTATGCTATAGTAATAACTCAGTGAGACCGAGGTCGAATCCACAGGGACTTAACTTGTACGTATTTTGAAATAAACTAGAACTAGAATAATAATGTAAACTAAAATCTGGAATAAGAGAGATTAATTGTGAATAAACTATCAATAAGAAAAGGAACATTAGAGTGCCAAGGATCCACTTGTGGCCATTAAGATACTAACTTACTTGATCCAAGAAACACAAATGGAATCAAAGTCCTATCCTATCCAGTTGGATGATAGAGTAGTTAAACCAAATCTGAACTTTTCATTGAATTAGTTCCCACATGAATCACCAATGTGATGATCGTATGGAATTCAACCATCCACCGTGCCCAGGAGACAATGGTGGATCATGAATTTTATAAATCTCACAATTACAAAACAAGATAAGAAGATATCAAAACCTTTCCAAGCATCTACTGTAATTGAAGTCAAAATATACCATAGAAAAATGAAAATAGTCCTTCATTAAAATAATAAATCAATAGAAGTTTAATATAAACGTGGATTAAAGTAAGATAATCATCTTAAACAAACTATAAGCTTCACCTCTTAGCTCTAACTAAGAGATTAGCCAACCAAAGACATGATTGAAACCAAAACACTTAAGGAAAACATAAAAACTAACTAGAACAAGAAGATTGGGGGAGAAGGAAGGACTTCTTAAAGTTCTTCAATACTTTACTTCACTCTTTCAACCCTAATTCGTGCTTAGAAACAATTAAAAGACCCATATTTATAGTATTTGTTTTGAGCAACTTTGAAACTGCCTCGAATTTGTGCAACAAGTTACTCTTCGTTCAGACCAAAGTTTGGTTCGGTCGAACTAAATTAAGGCTGAAAATCACACATTCTCGCTAGACAATTCTACGTGATTTCGGTCAGACCGAAGTTAGCTTCAATTGGACTAAATTAAGGCTGAGAATTCTGCTTCTCGCTGGACTGTTTTGTGTGATTTTGGTTGGACCAAAGGTCTGTTTCAGGATTTTCTATTTTAGACTCAGAATTTCAGAATATGTTTTTTAGGCCAATTTTAAGG
This sequence comes from Magnolia sinica, assembly GCF_029962835.1. Taxonomy (NCBI): domain Eukaryota; kingdom Viridiplantae; phylum Streptophyta; class Magnoliopsida; order Magnoliales; family Magnoliaceae; genus Magnolia; species Magnolia sinica. Next base: position 53,682,208 of record NC_080585.1, on the reverse strand, counting down.
ATTCCTTTTCTTCACTTCAAATCTTTGATTCTATTCATTACTCACTTAGTTTCCTTAGATCTTTGGATTGTGAATTCTTCATTAATGATGACCTTCAAATATCCAAATCTTCATTTAGTAATCTTTTGAGTATAAATCTTCCTTTTGGGATCAATTTCACCTTAAGCTCTCGAAATCACCTTGCACATGAAAACATGCATAATTAGATCGATTAAACACTATTATGTTTATAAAACCAAGGCATAAATAGGGAAAAATATGCAATATTTCACACTCAACAGTTTACGGGTGACAAGGTCATTCCTGAGGGTTCAATCCAACTCCCAGTCACTTTTGGAGAGGGGCAGAACCAAACCACCATGATGATTGACTTTTTAGAGGTAGAGTGTCCCTCCGCCTACAATGTCATCTTCAGACAACCTTCCCTTAACTTCATGTGAGATGTAGTATCTAATTATCATCTCATGATGAAGTTTCCTATGGATCACGGGGTTGGTCACATTCGAGGAGACTAGTGTGAAGCACAGCAGTGTTACTCAACCGCTCTGAAAGCAAAAACTATAGTCTATACCATAGTAGTCACTTCCATCAACACCAGAGATGATTCTCTCTTGAGAGGATCCCTAATTGAAGATCTCCTAACCAATCCCCTCGATGATCCGACCCAACCCGAACGGGGCAGGTCGATTCATCATTGACTCCTAACTTATGAGACCGAATAATGGACCTCTTTCAACATCATGCCGACATATTCACCTGGTGCCACCAAGACATGCCCAACATTAGTCCCGAGGTGATGGTTAACAAATTAAATGTTGACCCCGATCAAAGATCAGTTAGACAGAAGAGACGAGCTTTCGAGTCAGAGCGGTATGCCATTATTGTAGAAGAGGTCGGGAAACTCTTGGATGCAGGATTCATCTAGGAGATTTGTTACCCCAACTTGCTCACCAATGTTGTCTTTATAAAGAAGCCTAATGGGAAATGGCAAGTTTGTATTGATTACACCGACCTGAACAAAACCTGTCCCAATGACAGTTATTCTCTTCCCAGGATCGACCAGTAGGTTGATAGTACGGTGGGGCATGAACTCCTAAGCTTCATGTACACATACTCAGGTTATAATCAAATAGCCATGCACTAGCACAATAAGCAGAAGATGACCTTCATCACTGATAAAGGACTTTATTGCTACAAGGTTATGCCCTTTGGACTGAAGAATGCTGGGGCCACATATTAGCGACTTGTGAATAAAATGTTCGCCTAACAAATTAGGCATTCTATAGAGGTTTACTCGATGACATGCTTGTGAAAATAGTTAAAGCTGCTGACAACATCATCGACCTTGAAGAAATGTTCTCAATTTTGTGACAATACCGGATGAAGATAACCCTGCCAAGTGCGCATTTGGGGTCGACTCAGAGAAATTCCTTGGGTTCTTAGTCAGCTAGAGAGGAATCAAGGTGAATCACGACAAGATCAAAGCGCTGATGGATATGAACTCACATCATATTGTCAAAGAGATCCAATGCCTCACCGAAAGGGTCGCCGCCCTTAATCGCTTCATATCTAGAGCAACTGACAAGTGCCTCCCCTTTTTCAACAACTGAAGGGCAATAAGAATGTAGAGTGGACCAAGGACTGCAAGTAAGCATTCTAGCAGCTGAAGCAATACTTCAGATCACCCTCACTGCTATCGAAGACTGAGCATGGAGAGCCCTTGCTGGTATGCTTGCCAGTTTCAGCAGCATCGATCAGCTTGACCCTTATCAGAGAATCCGAAGGAAAATAACTTCCTATGCATTACGTTAGTAAAGCCCTGGTTCCTCCCGAGACCAGGTATCCAGATGTAGAGAAGCTCGCCTTAGCCTTGGTGATCTCATCTAGACGTCTTCACCCATACTTCCAATCCCACACAATAGTAGTCCCGACCAATTAACCCCTCCGCCAAGTGCTCCAGAGGCCTAAGGTTTCAAGGAGACTCACGAAATGGGCAATCGAGCTTAGTGAATTCGATATCGGATATCAGCCGAGGAAGCTCATCAAGGGTCAATCAGTAGCTGACTTCATCGTCAAATTTGTTGAATGTAAAACTAAGTTGCTTCAAATGAGACGGATAAGAATAACGACCTTGTAGTCGACTCCATAAGTGAACCTAACCAGCTTATCAATGCGGGTTCATGGGTCACCACATCAAGGGATCCATAGTCCAATCGACTAGCAGATGAGTCCGAATTCCCGAAGCCAACCACTACACCTAGACATTGTACGTCGATGGATCTTCCAACTCCAAGCATAGCAGGGTGGATATCATCCTCATTACCCCCGACTTGACGTATGTCTAGTATGCCTTATGGTTCAAATTCCGTGTATCAACAATGTCACAAAGTATGAGGCATTGCTAGCAGGGCTCAGGTCCTAGAGGTCCGCTGCAACTCTCAACTCATCGTTAATCTGGTCACCAACGAATATCAAGCCAAAAAGAAATGAATGATCTCGTATTTACGGAGAACTCAAGAAGTGGTAAGCAAATTCTGGAAGTGCGACATCAGTCTAATTCTGAGGTCAGAAAATTTGAATGCGGACACATTGGCTAAATTAGCATATGCGGCCGAGGAAGATGTCTTGAGGTCAATCTTGATGGAGTTCTTAGCCGAGCCGAGCATCCATAAGCCCAACTAGGAAACCGCCCTATCCATACACTCAAATTCGAGCTGGATGGACCCAATTATCGAATACCTACGAGAGGGTAAGCTTCTCGACGACTAGATAGAAGCACGCAAGCTCAGATGTAGGTCAGCTTGATGTATGATGATAGGGGACATCTTGTATAAGAAAGGATACTCTCTGCCCTATCTCAAGTGTCTTTAACTTGATGAAGCCAATTATGTCTTGAAAGAAATTCATGAAAGAATATGCGACAATCATTCTAGGAGCCGAGCTTTCGCCTATAAGGTCATATGACAAGGATACTTCTAGCCGACCATTCAGAAGGACACTGACCAATACACTCAGAAGTGCAAGAAGTGTTAGAGGTTTGCAACCATTCCTCACCAACATGCAGAGGAACTAAATCCGATGACTGGACCCTGGCCATTCGCCCAATGGGGGATTGACATCATCGGTCCACTGCCCATGGGAAATGGTCAAACCCGATACACAATCGTAGTGGTTGACTATTTCACCAAGTGAGCTAAGGTTGAGCCTTTGGCCAAAATTACCGAGCAGAAGATTACCAACTTTGTTTGGAAAAACATTATCTACTAGATCGGAATTCTACATACCATAATCTCAGATAATGGGAGATATTTCGATAACGACAAATTCCGCGATATGTGCAGAGAACTCGGTATCCACAATGCCTACTTGTCTCCTCAGCACCCCCAAGCTAACGGACATGTGGAAGAAATCAATAAGATAATTAAAAACCACCTTAAGACTAGACTCGAGAAGGCAAAAGGTGTTAGGGCCGAGGAGCTCCCTTACGTGCTCTGGGCCTATAAGACCACTACCCGAACATCAACTACGGAGACGCCATTCTCCCTAACCTTTGGAGTGGAGGTCGTCATCCCGGTCGAAGTGGAACTCCCTACAGTGCGTGTGCGATCCCACAATGAAGCCTAAAACGTAGAGCAAATGGCCTTGAGTCTCGAACTTCTCGAAGAAAAAAAAGGAACTAGTTAGTCTTAGGACCGCGATTGGGCAACAACAAGTCACCCGGTTTTACAATTCTAAAGTAAAAGTCTGCATATTCAGACCAGGAGACTTGGTCCTCTGCAAGGCATTCCAAAACACTAAGAAGCACGGGTCAGGGGCTCTGGGACTAAATTGGGAAGGACCATATTGGGTAATAGGTATAGCTCGATCAGGTACGTATCAGCTAGAGGATCTAGAAGGGCAGCCTTTGACGCAGAAATTTATTATTCGTAAACTGTCCGAGCTAAGGAACGAAGACAATGGACTCGTTAAGGAACAACGAAATTACATGTAAATCTACTCAAATTTTACAATTAAGCATGCTTGGCATGAAAAAGTTTTACCAGAATTCTACTATTATTTCTAGCTGCTCGGACTACCGAGGACCTCCTTCAGTGTAAGGAGAAACGTTCCTCTAATAGTCTGACACTTAAAGAAGAGATTGGTGTTCACAACCCAAGTGTAGGGTTGCAATCTAGTAATAATCTCGGTAAGACCAAGGTCGAATCCATAGGGATTAAACTCATGCGTTTTTGAAAGTAATTAGAACTAGAAGAAGAAATAGATCTAAATCTGAATTCTGGAATAGTTGAAAGTGATTTTGAATAAGATTGATTAAAACTTTTGAATTTAAAGGTGGGAATTAGGGTGCAAGGATCCACTTGTAGCTATTGAGATGCTACCTTACTTGATTCAAGAGACTCAACTGGAATCAAAGTCCCATCTTATCCAATTGGAAAGAAGAGATGATCAAATCTCTGAACCTATCATTAAACTGGCCTCAATGAAGGAGAATTGTGAAGGTTTGGAAGGAATTCTGTCACCCAACCATGCCCAGGGGACTATGGAAAACAACAGGATTTATCAATCCCACAATCTCAAGTAGGAAAGAAGATATTTAAAGCTATTGCATGCTATACTGTAATTTCAGTCACAATAAACCATGGAAAACGGAAAATATTCCTAAGAATCAACTAGAATCAATGGACTTTAATAAAAACATGAATTAAAGCAAAGTAAACATCTCAATCACGCTACAAGCATCACCTCTTATCCCTAGCTAAGAGGTTTAGTTCACTATGGACATGATTGAACTAAGAACTCTTAAAGAAAGCATAAAAACAACTAAGAAGAAGAAGAAAAACTCTTCGTGGAACCTCTCCACCCTTTAGCTCAACAAGTCAAACCCTAGATGATCCTTAAGAATGCCATAGGGACTCCTATTTTTACTTGTGAAGCTCCACCTTATGCACCGACTTGGAATTTTTGTAAATCGACCTTGAAACTGCCTCAATTTACACAGCCGCAGCTTTTCCGCGTTGCACTTCGGTTCGACTGAATGTGACTTCGGTCCTACTGAAGTCGAATCTGAAGTCGAGTCTGAATTTGGAAAGAATTTTGTTTCACTAGTTACCCGATTTCAATCAGACCAAGATGGGTTCGGTCGGACCAAACTTAAGTTGTCAGTCAGACTGAATTAATCCTCAGTTAAATCAAATTAACACTTTTCAGCGCTGGTGCTTTTTATGCACTTTCGGTCGCACTGAATCCTTCCTTCGGTTAGACCGAACCTATCTGTTTTCTGCTTTAAATTATGTAATCTTTCAAGTCATTTCTTCAGCTTTTGTACTTGGTTTCTTTAGATCGTTGGCATGTGAGCTCTTCATTGTTAGTCTCATAAGATCCATCCTATGCCTTGGTGATTCTTGAGCATTAAATTCTTACTTTTACTATTCTTTTCAATAAAAGCTCTCAAATTTACCTTGCAACACAAACATGTATAAAATATACCATTAAGCATTATCACGTTCATAAAACCAAGATATAAATAGGGGAGAATATGCAATATTTGACACTCAATAGTCGGATTATTAATTATGATGATAGACGAACTGATCTGCAGTGTACAAGTTGAACAAACGTTCTTTCTCTCAATTCAGCATGGCTAAGCATGCCGCGATTACTAAACGCAGCCCACTATACATATAAACGCGCGGCCCTAATGATCTACCATTCAGACAAATAAAGAACGAGCAGGCTAAAAGTAAAAAAATTATTTTTCATTTCAAACCAAAAAATTTTACCAAAAAAAATATACATTAAATCAGTTCTAGGAGGAAGCTGCTCAGATGGAGGAGGCTACTCAGCTTCGACTTTTGGCTAGGATGGCCCCTCCGAGGCTTCATCATTAAAGAGGATGTCCAAATTTAGCTCGGGGTACAACCACCTAATGTCCTCAACACAGCGGTCATAGTCACAGTTGTAGACTACATCCACCTTGTCGGCTCTTTCCTTCAAGGCTTTGTATTCATTACGACTGTAGCCTTGATCACTGGGATGGCTGCCTCAGACTCAGATAGTTGGGCAGCCAAAGTCTTCTCAACCTCAGCTAACTTTTCCCTCGATCTCGCTTTTACTCTCTCTAGCTCCGCGTACAGCCTTACAGCATCGGTTTCGATGGATGAGAGGTGTGCCTTCACCCTCTCCAGCTCGGCCCTAGCAGAGCCAAGGTGGGACTTCATCCCTTCGAGCTCAACCATGACCAAGCTCTCCTTATGTCAGGCCTCAACCAGCAGGATCTTCAGAACATCTCACTCCTCCCTAGTACACTTCAGAGCCCCCTTTAGAGACTCAGCCTCTACCGCCCCCTCCTGAAGACCCATAATAAGGGCCTCGACCTGAGCTGTCTTCTTCCTTAGTGCTGCTTCAGCTAGCTCGCACTCGTCAGCTACCTGCCTCACCTTTTGGCGGGTAGTCAATAGCACCAGGACAAGCTATACATAAAGGAAATAAATTAGCAGAATGAAACAGAGAATGGAAATGATGTCAATAAAGTGCCATACCTTGTAACAGAGCACGACAACGTCGGTGAGGAAGGCCTCTGGATGGGAATCTATCAGGTCGACAATCTCTTCCTCTAAGACATGTCTCGCCACCCAGTCAGTCAGGCAAGACATATTATGACCTGGTGAGTACGTCATCACCTCCTCATTAGGCCGAGGGGCTCGAAGCCTCTCCCCTTTCGACACCATCTGATGTCGCTAAGGAATCAGTATCCTCGGCTGTCGAAGCCCGGCTCCCTCCACAGTATGGGCAGTTTCTCCCATTGCTATGGCTTCAGCCTCATCGGCCACATGAATGGCCTTAGGGTCATTAGCCACATAGATCTCGAGAGCAGCAAGCACCTCCTCTAGATCCAATTCTACCACCTCCACGACACTCGACCATGGAGGGGAAATGAGGGCAGGAGAGTCGCTTTCAACCACCTCGACCAGAGCCGGCTGGCTCACCAAGGGTTGTTCGACGTTGGCCCTCGACCTCACCTTCGCTGTGAAAGTGAGTATTTATACGATGGAGGGGACCACTACCTTCTTCCGAGCAACAATCTTCTTTTTCACCATCTCCTCCATGGGAGGAGGGCGCTTCCTGTTCCATGACTTCTGGACCTCGGCCATGCCTGCACCAAAAACTTTTAAAGTTAGCCAAATGCTAGCGCCGAGCCGTAATTGACAAATTGATGACCTGCCTCTTACCAAAAAAAAAGAGTAGAGGCAGAACTATAGAAGGAGATCGGCTGTTGAGGAGGAGCCAATTGACAAAGCCCAGATCTATAGAGCAGATCTGAGGTGATCAAAGTATTCTAACGATGAAAGTCGTCCTTCAAAACTTTCGTCATGTCCACTTGTATACGAAGGGGGTTAGACAGCTTGGGTTGGCCCTTCAGGAAGACTACAAAAATAAACAGGCAGTAAGGTGATTGCGAAACTAGAAGACTCGGACAAGAAAATATAAGTACTGTACCACAACGATACCTGACTTAGAGTGGCAAACTTGGTGGGGACCCTAACTTGCAGATGAGACAGCTCGGGAGCAAGCGCCTCCCACTCTCCCGACACCCAGGACCATTTATTCTTTCAATCCTTATTGGAGATCGGTAGATTGACGATGAGGCTCCGGCCTCTATTCGCCCATGCTGAAAAGTAGTACCAGCATGGCTGCACAGGATTGTGCTTGGTATGGTACAGATACATGAATTCCTCAGGCATCATCTCATTGTTCCTGAGTTGAAACCAAAGGATGTACGTTCCCAGAAGTACCCTCCACGCGTTTGGGATAAACTAACCTATGCCCAACCTCAGACGAGCTATCATGGCCCTCACGAACGGGTGGAGCAAAAGATAAAGTCCACACTAGAGATCGACAATAAAGATGGCTACTTCCCCTTATGTCGGATCCTTGAGGACTTCGTAAGGGGCTAGATCTGGATCTGCATGGAGTTCGAAATCTGATATTCCGAACGAATCCCGGCCAAGGTCGCCTCCTTTAGGCTCGATCCCCCAGGGCCGATGTTAGCTGGCTGCTCAGCCAAGGATTGAGCAGCCACCCTCCAAGCATGGGCATGAGCTTCTTCTTGTGTGAATCCCAACGGAACCGGAGAAGTTAGTTTCGATAGGACCAGAGACTGGGAATCAATGCTTCCCCGGTCTAAATCGCCTTTAAAGGCATAAATTTCTTGTTCCTCTCCCAAAAAATCCAACATATCAGGCTGAGGAGAGAAAAAGTAAGAAAAAGGAAGGGTGGAAAGGAAACAATGGCCAGAGAAGAGGGAAGAACTCGCCGAAAATTGCCTACTCTGGGAGCTATGAAGTAGTGAAAGCAAGGACGAAATGCTAATAGCCGAGCTACCAGCGGGATCCTCCACTTTTATAGGCCTTCTCGGTTGCAGGCTGTAATGGCCAGCATTAAATGTTGTAGATGAAGGGAAGTCTTAGTGCCCACCACTTTACATGTGACAGTTCCCTGTTTGCTCCACCGATTTAACTTCCCGAGCAGTGCCACATGTCCAGACCACACGGGCTAAAAGTTAAAAAAGTTGTTGTTGCAATGTACAATGCCTCGATCATGCCAGACCATCATTGTAAATTTTCCTCAATCATCCCGCCTTTTCGTCCACTGGTAAGGAATGTGAAGTAGCTTGTTCGTCAGACCCCATTCCACTGACTTACTTCCAGAGTTCACATCGTGAACTCAAGAAGTAGGGGGCTTTTGTTATGAGTAAAAATGGTTTGACCGCCCAAGGGGGTTAACTCGGACTCACGAGTAGATGCTTCTGGACCAAAGGGCTCTTAAACAACCATCTCAAATCGTTCTGGAGCAGGGTAAACTTTACACTCTCGAGCCTAGTCCTTGGCACCGTACGTTTCCGAGCTTCGACCAAGCTTATCTATACATCTATAAGATATGTCCGGAAGTATACGACCAAAAGACTAATCGGCTTGGCAAGATCAAGGGCACGTTCATTAAGAATGGTAAGCATTGTCGAGGAGATGGGTCCACTCCCCATGCTCGGTGCATAGATAGATCGAGATACACAAAAATTTGACCAGTGACGATCAATGTACAAACTCACTCCGAGCCGATTGTGGAGATCTGCCTAACCAGTCGATGGCTTGACTCTGCTCGGCCCTATCCTGATTGATTGAGGGTTCAACTCAGGTCAATATCGACACTTGTCTGATCGAGGGCAAAGATCAGGTTGGCCTCAACCACTTGTTGCATGATTCTAAGGTCAACTGCATCAACACTTATCACTTACACAAATCTCGTGTAACGGTTGAGAAACCTACACTAACATTACGCCAAAGATCATGAACCTTCTCTAGCCCACCTATATTATAAATAAGGAGCCCATCTACATGAAAAAGTATGCAAAATCTCTCACCCAAAACCCTCGATACTATCAGACCCGGATTCCTAGCCTGACTTTGGCATCGGAGGGTCCCCTGCTCTAACCATAGTCTCTTTTGTCTTCTTCATGTGCAAGTACTCGAAGGTTGAAAAAGGGTGGACCAGATTTTTGTATCAACAATAACTAAAGTTGACAACTACTTGATTATTACTACCAATTACAATAAGGAATGTAAACGACTGATAATGCTAAGGAGCATAAAATAATGAAAGATAGATTTGATTTGATCTAGTTGGTATGAGACACTTCATCTATTAAATTCCCTTGCTACCTTATAGCTTTAAATTGATCATATGGAGTCTTTCTATGTTTTGATGATTACTGTAACCACTCAGTACTACTTATCTTCCAAAGCCTTCCTTCTAAGCTAGCCGCATTTCCTATAACTACACCAGCTTTTTTATTGACTTGACAATGTTCCGCTCAGCCACTCTGCTTTGTAGATAACATGACATTATTTAATAGATGCCAGTTATATTACTGCAAAATTTTCTTCGGATATCTCAGTAGATTTCGAATACATCACGTAACTCTTATAAAATTATACGTGTTCATTTCTAATTGGCTATTGTAGTAACAGGAAAAAATAAGGTAGAACAGTGATTACTCACCCCGGTTGTTGGGGATAAAGTTAAATCATCAATTTGATTTGTTGGGAAGTCCGAAAGGATATTGAAAATTTGTGGGCATTTTTATTATTTTGAACGATTCCGACATCTTTGGACGTTTTCTTATCTATTATAATATATTCATTACACAGTTGTTGCGTAATTCCTAACAAGACTACTTCAATTCAACTCATGAACTTTAAAATTTAAAATAAAAACAAAAAACAAAAAACAAAAAAAAAAAACAAAACCTGACTACTCTCTCTCTCCCCCTCACGAGTAATACCAATTCCTTCTTAGACCATGTCCTTCAATCTATACGCCACGCAACTCTCACAAAACCGGACATCTCTCTCCCCGTGAAATGGCACACGTTTATAGCTTCGGGCTCCATCATGAACGGGTGAAGTGGCGTACGTGTGTAGCTTCGCAGTGTCTGTCATGTGACTCCCTCACGAATGGGCCATAACCTTAAAATCATGTGACTGGATGGCCCTACGCATCCAGTTGAAATCCAATATATACTGTTGCTCCTGGGGTTGGTCTTGGCCCGGATTTTAAACCATTTCAGGCCGGGCCGTTGGACTGACTGATTTAAAATTTTAAATTTATAGCCCCGAATCCGGCCCATTGACACCCCTACTCGTGGCGGGACGCGGATCGGGTACTACCCTCACCAATGCCTGGCTAGAGATGGAGGGTCTGTGAGGGGCTCTGTGAGACCACCATGATGTGTATGTTTTATTAAGGCCGTCCATATATTATGAAAGACGATTTTAAGTCTTGAACCTCAAAAAGGAAGCAGATGCAAGGCTCAAGTGGACCACAGGAAGCTATACAGGATTGAACTCCCACAGTTGAAAACTTCCTAGGGCTTACCGCGATGTTTATTTTCCATCCAAATGGTTCATAATGTCATATATACCTAGATGAAGGGCAAACATAAATATCAGCTTGATCCAAAACTAGTGGACCCAGAGAAGATTTTAACAGTAAGCTTTTAATCCCCACTGCTTCCCGTGGCGTGGTCCAGTTGAGGCTTGATGCTCTTAAATGATATGTAAAAATAGATGGAGAGTGTGAATAAAACTTATACACTATAGTGGACCTCACGGAGCCCTGCAGGACCGTCATTCTTTAGCTAGGTCCCGTTGGGGGAAGTACCCTAACCGCGCTTGACACAGATTGCGCAGCCTTGAGCTCCATGGGGTCCACTGCGATGTATGTGTTATATCCATTCGGTTCATCTATTTCGCCGCTTATTTTAAGACACGACCCTGAACATTCAAATCGGACTAGTCCAAGCAAAACAGTAGGGATAAATACATCCACCGTTGGATCCTTCGAACCGCTCAGCGTCATGTTTATATGGTATCCGATCAGTTTATGACTCCCATTGAAAACCCAAAAACTTCTATAGACCCCAGAAGCTTTTAATGGTGGGCATTCAATCCGACTGTTTCCAGCGGTGTGACCCATCAGAGCTTTAATAATCAGGTGTCCTTCAATAGGATGGTTAGGATTTGTCCGATCATTGTGATTTATGGTTCCATGCCAGTCCATTTTCTGTCATCAACTAGCTAACCAGCCTGGACCACATTTGACCATGCCATTCATCATGTGGGCCAGATCATCAATGATCCACGTTCCATGCAGTCCTAGTAACGTGAGCTGTGGCGTTGGATCAGTTAGAATGGTTTTTGTATTGTGCATGGCAGTAGAGCCCGCCAAATAGACGATTTGCCGAGACCGAGCAGGAAGCACCTTTGAAATCAAAAGAATCAAAACCATTTCTCCACTGTTTCTTGTTTCGACCTGTCCTGATCAGACCCTTTTCTTATTCCGGAAAATAAAATTAAATGTCGAAAGAGACTTGCTCTAAACTGGAAACGTCATAACTCTTGACAGAAGGATATGAATAGTGTCTAACGGTCCCGCGTTAAAGCAGGTGGGACCAAGCCCGGCCATCGAGAACGTGGTCAATGTCTTCGTAAGATTGTATGTTGGAATATCCTAAAATCTAATTTCTTATATATCTTTAAAAGCTACTTATCCCCCAAGTATTTTTTGTTTTTAGCTTTTCAACTTTTTACTTCTCTCTTTATATCAAAGGAGATACCACACGATAGACGGTCCACATCTAAGGTGGGGCCCACTCGATAGACAGTCCACATCAAAGCTGGGCACCACATGATGGATCACCCATATTAACATGGCCCCACATAATCGGTGGTCCACATAAAAGGTCAGCCCCAATGATAAATAGCCCATGTTCAGCGAATATGTTGGATGACCCACTTCAAAGGTGGGGCCCGCAACATGGACAATTCACATCAAAGTTGAGCTCTACATGATGGGCAATAGACATTGAAGCTCGCTGTATATGATGGAAGGCCCACATTGAGGTGGTCCCACATGATGGATGACCCACATCAAAGGTCAGCCCCTAATGATGAATGGCATACATCCAAGGTGAACACTACATGATGGGCAACCCATATTGAATGTGGGACCTATATGATGGACCTTCTACATCCAAGGTGGGCTCCACATGAAGGACAACTAATAATGGTGGGCCCTGCATGGTGGGCAACCTATATTGAAGTTTGTGCCTATAGGATGGATGATTCACATCTAAGTTGCCCCATATGATGGATGACCACATCAATGCCCATATCAAAGGTGGGCTCCACAAGATGGGCAGTAGATATTGAAGGTGGGCCCCAGATGATGGACAATAACATTGATGGTAGGCCCCACATGATGGATGACCAACACCAAAGGTGGGCCCTACATAATGGATAGTGCACATTAAAGGTCGGCTCCTAATGATGAATGGGTCACATGCAAGGTGGGGCCTGCACAATGAATGGTTCATGTCAAAGGTTGGCCCCCACATGATGGATGGTGGATATGAGGGGGAATCAAACTGACTTGAGAGATAAATATACATGATATTGGAAACTAAAGTTTTTTTTTTTTTAATAACCATGGGGCTAATAAGTATATTATTTGAGAAATGTATATAAGTAGAAATCAAGATAAGGTACTTACGGCATAAAGAGCTTATCTAAAGTAACTTACTATCCAAACGCCCTTCATTAGGAGCATACACTCACCCACACTATGTCCATGTGTAAGTAGAAATTAAGATAAACTACTTAGGGATCGTTTGGCACCATGGATTTGGGGGGATTTGAAATTCCCTAGTTGTTTGGCACCATAAAATAATTGGTGGTTTCAAATTCAGGGGGTTCAAATCCCCTCAAAAAAGGGGTTTGAAATCCACGGTGAAAGCTTGGATTACATCTAAAATTCTTTCAAAAGTTGCATGTGTAATATGTGGCTGTCTAAACATTACATTATTTATTTAAATAAATAGTTAAAAATCGTTGGTTAGTCACTCGGACGTGATCTTGTGCTTGTGGCCTATCTGAGACTTGGAATTTCATCATTTTCGGGCAACGTATATAATTCAGCAAGCTTATTACAACTATTGTGTCAAACATTACATACGTTCACTAATTAGAGATATTAAAGTTGATTTAGTAATTAAATTCAAACCCCCTATAAATATATATACCATGTATAGTTACTTTTGGATTAAAGCTTATTTCCAATTAACGCAGGGATGAACGTGATGAGGTAGATCACCGTCTTCCTCAAGGATAACTACTCTAAATCTATGGAGCTTCTCTAAACTCCTTATAGAGACTTCTCGAATCCTCGAGGAAAAAAAAATAAGAAAAATATAAATAAATTCTATAAAATTCATAATTTGATTGATGGTTGAAATAAACAAGTTCACAACTCATTAAATAAGGATACTAAGCAATGGGGGAGGTTTCAGAATCAAACTACAACTAAAACTCCTAGAATTCACAGCTTACTATAAATAGTAAACTTACTATTTATAGACGGTCGTGATGTCTACTAGCGTGCTTAGTTTTTGGCCAAAAAAACTAAGTGTCCTACTTGGCTTCACCACGCTATTCTCCTAATTATTCTAAACTTCTCGCTTTGGGCGCAACTCCTAAAGCCCAATGGATTAAGAATTATAATCAACCTAAAACTTACTATTTATAGTAAAATGGAATTAAAATAGGGAAACGACCATTGATCTAATGATATTTCACAAATCTGGCCTACGCATCCCATCATAGCGGGGTTGGGTGGCTAAAGTAGCTCGTTCTATCCCAAAATCATATATTTTATGTCTGATGGCTCATTCTGGATTGCGAGATACGTCTGATATAAGGTTTGATGGTCCGGATCACTTCTATCATCGACCGGGCCTTTTATTATCTATCTTGGACATGAAACTGTCCATGACCTGCTCTACATCAGTCCCCTCCACTTCAAAAGAACTCGTCATCGAGTTCTCATCCTGCTTTAGTTCATGATACTCGGTCAGGTCTGCGACGTTGAAAGTATGTGAGATCGCCATGTTATCTAGAAGATTAACAACGTAAGCATTGTCTTTGATTTGAAAGATGATTAGTACTGGTTTAATCTTCTTATCCTTCAATTTGTTGTACGTCTTGGTCGAAAATCTCTCTTTGCACAGATGAATCATAATGTAGTCGCCCACCTCAAACACTTTTTGTCACCGATGCTTGTCCGATTGCTCCTTGTACATATCGTTTGAGGCATGTAGTTTGGTCTGCACCTCCGCATGGATACCCATGATCCTATCTATTATATGTTATGCTGCAATGCTCATGCCTTAGAACTTGGGCAGAGGAACCAAGTCAAGTGTGTGGTGAGACACTCGTCCATAAATACTCTGGAATGAGGATTTTCCTGTTAAGTGGTTCATCATGTTGTTGAATGCAAACTCATCTTGAGACAAGGTCAAATCCTACTCCTTCGGTTTTTCTCCTGAAATACATTGAAGGAGGTTTCGCAACGTGCGATTCACAACCTCGGTCTACCCATCAGTTTGTGGGTAGTAGGCGCTGCTGAATTGAAGTCGTGTATCGAATTTAGTCCATAAAGTTTGTTAAAAGTGGCTAATGAACTTCATCGCACGGTCAGAAGTAATAGCCTTGGGAACCTCGTGTAACCGCACAACCTCTCTGAAGAATAGATTCACCACATGTGTTGTATCAAGAGTCTTCTTGCATGGGATAAAATGCGCTATCTTGGAGAAATGATCTACCACCATGAACATCGAATCCATGTCGCATTGTGTTTATGGGAGACCAAGCACGAAGTTCATAGATAAATCCTCCCAAGGGCCATCAGGTACAGGTAATGGGATGTAGAGGCCCGTATTCTGATATTGCCCCTTGGATGTCTAATAAACATGACAACGTTGTACTGTTTTTCCCACATCACATACCAATTGCGGCCAATAATATAGCTCTTCCACAAGAGATCTCATCTTATCTCGCCTAAGGTGTCCACCAAAGCCACCTCCATGTTGCTCATAAATAATCTACTCCCTCAGAAAACTTTGAGGGATGTATAATCGATTCCCTTTGATGAGAAACTGTCATGTATATGTAGTTCATTGGGATGACCTTCTTAGAACTTCATTCAAGAATCTTTGAGGTCCTTATCCTTGGCATACAGGTCCTTGAGATAGTTAAATCTGACCACCTCATTGCTCATTGTAATAAGTAGTGATGTATGACGGCTAAGTGCATCAACCACCTTGTTCTGCTGCCCTGACTTGTGCTTCAGAATGAATGTGAATTCTTACAAAAACGTAACCCAAGAACCATGCACACGATTCACGTTAGTCTAACTATTAATAAACTTTAATGTTTGGTGGTTAGTGTACAGAACAAACTCTCTTTGAATCAGATAATGCCGCTAATGTCGCAATGCCTGAACAACTACATGCAACTCAAGCTCATACGTCAACCACTTCTTTCAGGATTCACTGAGCTTCTTGCTGTAGAAGGCTACCGACATATCTTCCAGTGATAATACTCCTCCAATTCCGACATAAGAAGTGTCACACTCAACCTCAAACAACTTGTTGAAATTAGGAAAAACCAAGACCAATGTTGTGGACAACCGATGTTTGATTTCATGAAAGCTCTTGTCAGCCTCATCGGTCCACTGAAATGGTCCTTTTTCATGCAATCTGTAATAGGTGCAACTATCGTGCTAAAATTTTACACAGATCGACGATAGAAGGTCGCTAACCTTTGGAAACTCCTCACTTCATGAATGTTTGTCGGGATCAGTCATTCCCTAATGGTTTGCACCTTTTCATCGTCCACACGGATGCCCATGGATGTTACAACAAATCCTATGAACAACAGGTTGTCTTTTAAAAAACTACACTTTTTCAATTTGAGGTATAAATTGTTAACTTGTAAGACCTACAGCACTCTATGAGATGTTCCTTGTGCTGTGTCTCATCCTGGCTATATATCAGGATGTCATCAAAATATACTACCACAAATCGGCTAATGAACAGTTTTAGCACTTAATTCATCTGCAAGTGCTTATACTTAAAGCACATATTAGTTTGTCAAATTTCGTGGTCTGGTTACGATCACAAGCTCAACTAAAGACAAGCTATCAACTCGATCAAGTATCTGGAAAGAAGATTCAACATCTCAATGCAAGATCATTCATGATTCGAAGTTTAACACCCTTCATATGAGTCAATCTATAGGTGGTATAAACCTAGTTGGACCAGAAGTTAGGTGTATTTCACTCATGCATATTTTGAATCATATTTTATGTTAAATACACACTAGTTAGGCCAACCCGACATCTGGTTCGACCAACCCAACTACTTGGATCAATCATGCAAAATTCGGACAAAATTCAGATATCATAAGATCTTCTTTTACAGTAGGTTCGCCCAGCCGAACCTACTGGTTAAACCTAACTTCGGCCAGCCCAAGGTGGTTCGGTCAAGTTTCCAGCAATGGAATGATTTTAGAATCTAGACTGGTTAGGCCAGCCGAACCTGGGCTTAGGCTAGCCGAAGATTTGAAAGAATTTATCCCGTGATTTTCAGATTCTAATTGGAACGTAATCTTTGAAGTTTGGCCATCCAAACTGACTCTTGGGCCAGCCAAACTACATAGATCTTTGGTTATAAATAGAGGCTTTCTCTTACATTCTAAATTATGAAAATTCATATTCTTTTATTGTGTTTTAGAGAAAGATCCTTCAAGCCTTTTTAAGCTATTTGTGTTGTAATTCATATTTTATTATTAGCTTATTATATTCTCCTTTTCAAAGTTAGATTAAATTATTTTGATAAGTGTAATCTATACTCTACTTTGCGAAGAAGGAGAATTGAATATGCATGAATAGAGTTTCATTTGTTTCATTGAAAATCTATTAGATCCGTTTGCATCTTTTTGGGTTGAACTCATACATCGGCTTCATCAATATCCTAAGAACAAGATTGCTATACTCAAGCTAAAACTACGACTTTAACTCACCAAATCAAAGATAAGTATATTTGTTTTAATTACTTTAGTTTAGATTTTTTTGAGATAGCCCGGAAATCTCAGCAGCTTTGTTTGTGGTGACCCCGTAAAATCACAAAGTGGGTTTGATTGTGATAGCCCGTGAAAATTGCAATAAATGTATAATGTTGTTAAGGTGACCTTGGAAAACCTTAAAATAGTGAAAGCCAAAATTGCAAGGGTAGTAATTTTGGGAGTGGAGTAGGTTGCATTGAGGCATCAAACCACTATAACTCTTTTGTGCATTGTAGTGATTGGATATTATTAATTGTGCTATTGTGCTTTTCTCATTATTTGCATTATTTTGAGTTTTTTATTTTAAAGACATCGTGACATAAGGTTGTCCTACCTAAATCTTTTAGATGAAAGGTTGTCCTATGAACTATTTGGTATCAACGATTCAATACTTTGTAATATGATATTTAATTGATTCATTATTTCGCATTGTATCAAATTATTTGGCATTATCCTATTCAACCCCCCCCCCCTCTCCCTCTAGGACATCTATAGCTCGACCTTTCATCATCAAACACATAAAAGTGCTTGGTGCGTTCAATAAACTGAAGGGCATGACCAGCCACTCATATAACCCTTCCTTGGTCTTGAATACCGTCTTCCACTCATCATCGAGTTAGATACGAATCTAATGGTACCTACTCCTCAGGTCTAACTTACAGAACTCCTTGGCCCCATCTAGCATATTGAGCATGTCGTCCAATCGTGGTATTGGGAACTGATATTTGATGGTAATTTTATTGATTGTCCAGCCGTCGACACACATGTGCCAGCTCCTATCTTTTTTTTTGGCGTTAATAATGCAGGTACGACACATGGGCACATACTCTCTCTCAATCTCTCTCTCAAAAGACCCTTATGGATTAATTCCTCCAGTTGCCCTTGAAGTATCTCGTACTCCTTCGGACTCATCCGATAATGAGAGCGGTTGGGCAGACTAGTCCCAGGGACAAGGTTTATGTGATGTTAGATGTTCCTCATGGAAGACAATCCATCAGATAAATTTTCAGGTCTGATTTCTTTGAATTCATTTAGCAATAGTCTTAAACTTAAAGGAATGTTTGAGAGCTTTGATTCCTTGTCCTTCACCACTATGTCGTATACCTCGCATGTTTTCTTAGATTCCTCTATGAAATCCTAAATGATCAAGAGGGAAATCCTCTCCACTTTAGAGGCTTCAGGGTGGTTCTCTGGTACCATAGGGGTAAGGATTATTTTTTGACTATCCTTGACGAAGACGTAAACATTGTCTCGCCTTCGGTGGGTCGCATCACGATCTGATGCCATGGTCGACCGAATAATATATGTCATGCTTCCATGTTGACCACGTCACAAAGTATTTGATCTATATAATTTTTTCTAATTGAAACGAGACAGTGCATTGTTCAATTACCTTGGTCTCGTTCACCTTTTTTATCCAGACAACTAAGTATGGGGAAAGATGTTTTGTCATCGGTAGCTGCAACTTGTCCATCATCACTCTTGAGATGATGTTCACGCTAATGCCACTCTCTATGATTACATCACAGACTTTGCCATTGACGATGCACCGCGTATAAAATATATTATGTCACTGTGGATGGAATTCCTTTCGTGGGGTGTTTAGTAATTCTCTCACAACTAGAGATTCGCCACGATCCTTGCCTGTCCATTCATTGCTATCTGCTCCTTCCTCAGTGGCTTGTTCATATTCATCAAAACTAGGGTATTTCTTATGCGGCTTCACCTTCAGTTCCCCCTTCGTTTATGGACAAGTTTGTTGTGGGACGTTGAGGATATGTGTTTGATAAGAGGCCCGATTGGTTACAACGGTAACAATTGTTCGACCTTGGCCGAACATAGGGATTTGGAATCCTACTCGAGCCCGTTATTGTGGGTGCTACACGTTGAGGCCTAGATGAGTTGCTCCTCGTATCACAGTTTATGGTTACAAGAGGTTGAGGAAGTTCTCTTACCGGTTCCTTTCCTCATGCCAGCACTGGATCTTGTGTGGGACCTGTCATGGGGGTTGAGTTGAAGGATAAGGATAAGCAGTAACTCTTACAAGTTGCATTTCTATCCTACATGTCAATTGAACTGCTACATCTACGGTCCCAACTACTTCAAGCTTCCATTCTTTTCGAAAGATAACGAATCCCTAGATCACCGTTCATAGGATTTTGGTCCATACCTTCGTTGTTTGCCATTGGCCTGAGGGGAGTTCTCACTCTGATACCAATTGATGCAGGGATGAACATGATGAGGTCGATCACCATCTTCCTTAAGGATAACTACTTCGAATCCACGGAGCTTCTCTGGACTCCTCATAGAGACTTCTTGAATCCATGAGGAAAAAAAAAAGAAAAATATAAATAAATTATATAAAATTTGTAATTTGATTAATGATTAAATAAAATGAGTTCACAACCCTTTAAATAGGGATACTAAGCAACGGGAGAGGTTTCAGAATCCAACTATAACTAAAACTCCTAAAATTTGCAGCTTACTATAAATAGTAAACTAACTATTTATAGATGGTCGTGATGTGTACTAGTGCGCAAGGTTTTTGGCCAAAAATAAAAAAGTGTCCTATTTGGCTTCACCATGCTGTTCTTATAATTATTCTAAGAACTTCTCGCATTGGGCGCATGTAAGACCCGTGTCCTAGTCTGTACTGTTTCGTCGACTCCCGCGATCCTTCCCATCGAATTTTGGCAACCTGCGTATAATCGATGTTTTCGTGCGACCGTAAGTCGAATCCCGTAGATTTGAGTCAGCTTAATCTGAGATGTGTATCATTGCGACCGCATCGTTGCCACGGTTCCAATGCCACGTCTTGCATACCGATCCGATACCCTGGCAGGGAGATGTGGGCCATCGTTTATTTCAAAGAAAACACCGCGCATTTGCAATCCCAAGAGAATCTCTGCAACATGTCTCATCAATCAATCAAATCAATCACCTCATGTCAAGTATACACACCCATGCTTTCTTTCTCCACAAGTCAAGCAAGCTCAAAAGTCAACCAACCTCTCACCTCACCCATCACTCACCTCACATCACTCATCACTCTCTCTCCCTTACAACCCTCTCTCTCTCATTTCTCAACACATCTTTCCAAGCAAGCAAGAGAGATACATGTCCATGCATTCCAAGAGAGAAAATTGATTTTGTGTGGCCCACTTTCCATCCCAAGATCTCTTATCCTAGCCATTCAAACCTTATCACCCTCCATCAAAGAGAAGCACAAGGAGATCGGCTTTCCAACGGACCAAGAAGATCGATCGGTGGGTGCTTCTATTGGCTAGTTTCTATGTTTTTATGATGGGCCAAGTGAGGCTACCGATCGATGGTATGGATCTCACTTGTACCCTAAGATGTGGTCGATGGCCCATCTTGATTATCATGATCATTCCATGGTGGGGCCATTCTCCATGGACCCCATCATGATGTTTATTTTCTTAATTTGCATGGATAGAGGTCATCTAGACCGTCCATTTTGGGTGGAGAAGGAACTTCCACCGTTGATCTTTGATTTGGTGGGCCCGCATGTATTGGGGCCCCCCTTGATGTATGATTAAATGCAAGGGAAGGCTCATAGTGGCGGAGCCCTCCATCACGTGTGTCCCTCAATCTCTCTCTTTCTCCCTCTGTCTCCCTCTCTTTTTCATTTATTTTCTTTGTGTGTTGATGTGACCGTGTGGCCCACTTGGATAGACCCCACCGTGAAGCAGGCATTTGATCCAAGCCACTTGTAGGTGAGGCCCACTCTATATATGTGTAGGTTCTACACCACCTAGCCATGTGGTGGCCCACCTAAGCAAGGCCCACCTTAAATATATTCCAGTACCCAAAAACAGTCCAGCGTGCGTCTGGACGTGAACTTAGAAAAACAAATAGTAGCTTTGGTTAAAAGCTTTTGGGAATGACTAATCATGTAGGCCCCACCTTGATGTATGGGTTTAATCCACGCTGTCCATTCCATTCTCCCGGTCATTTTAGGCGTTGAGCCGAAAAAAGAAGCTGATCTGAGTATCTGGTGGGCCATAGCATAGGAAACAGTGGTGTTCACCGTTAAAATACACCCTGCTGTTTCTGTACACCTAAATATGCCCAATATTGGGCTTGATGGATTTGTTATAGACTGTAGAAACTATTGGGCAGAGTGGATTCTTCAGATGCAAGCCCCTCACATGAAAAATCGTGGAATTGCATGTTTTCAAAAAAAAAAAAAGGGTAAGCAGCAGCGCCTGCTGCTGCTGCTGTCTCTGACGTTCAACGTAAGATGCTGCTGTGCGTGTGCGAGCAGCCAGGGACATGGGTCCCATACGTGGGCCCCACCATGATGTGTGTTATTCATCAACATTGTGCATTTGTTGGGTCCCCTTTAGGACAGTGGTTCCCCCAAAATTCAGCCATATTCGTAACTCAGGTGGCCCACATCATAGAGAACAGTGTGGTTGAGCGGCTGCCATTGAAAGCCTTTTCTGGGTCACAGAAGTTTTGGAACATTATGGAACTTGTTTTTCCTATTCATCTGGGTCCGTGTGACCTTATCAACGGATTGGATGGAGATTAAACGTTATGGTGGGCCCCACGTGGTACCCAAGGATGTATGTGTTTTACTCCCACAGTCCACGAGCGGTGGAACCACTGTGGTGTATGTGTTTTTCCCACGCCATCCACACCGCTGGGTGGTGGGACCCACCCCTACGTGTGGGACAGTGTGTGTGTGTGTATTATATTATATTAGATATAATATTGTATTATATTATATATAATATTGTATGTATTATATATATTATATGTAGATTATATATTATGTTATATATAATATATACTTGGTAATGGGCCTTCATGTGGACCCCCACCATGATGCATGTGATGCATCCAAGCCATCGAACCCCTTTGAAAGCTCATTTGATGGCATGAGCTAAAGAATGAGCCAGATCCATAAGTTCAAGTGGACCCCACCATTTAAATCATGGGGACAGTGACATTCACTATTCAAAACTTCTTAAGGGCCATGGCAGTTCCAATCAAGATGATGTGTTGCCTTCATCTACCTCCATGTTAACTTATAAATAGGTTGGATCCCAAAAATACATAACAATGGGCCCCTGTAGGATTTTTAACGGTGGAAAATATTGTCACCATTGATATTTGGAGTGCAGTCTAGTTGATCTTTTGATATGATTCATTTGTATATTATATATATATATATATATATATATATATATATATATATTGATTTATTTGTGGCCGTCCATTGAAGCCCACCTTGGTATATGTATGAGGCCCATGTGATATGGCCCACCTTGATGTATTTGTGGCCCGTTGTTGAGGCCCGCCTTGATATTTATAAGGCCCATTTGAGGAGGCCCATCTTGATGTAGTCATGGCCCATCCATTAAGGCCCACCTTGTTATACATGAGGCCCATGTTACGAGGCCCATTGTGATGTATTTTTGACCCATTTGGCAAGGTCCATTGTGATGTATTTAGGGCCCATGGGTCGAGGCCCATTGTGGTGTATTAGGGCCCATGGGTTGAGGCCTATTATGATGTATTAGGGCCCGTGAGTTGAGGCCCATTTGATATACATGAGGCCCATTGGTGTAGCTCATTTGAGGTACATATGTTCCATGTGATGTGGCCCACTTGCCATATGAGGACCCATCTTGATGTATTTATGGCCCATTGTTAAGGCCCACCTTGATGTGTATGAGGTATGTTGTTAAGGCCACTTTGATGTATTTTGTGGCCATTTGTTGGGCCCACTTTGATGTATTTTGTGGTCCATTTGAGGTGCCCACCTGGATATACTTGTGACCCATCTGTGAGGCCTACCTTGATATATTTATGGGGCTCATTAGTACGGCCCATTAGTGCGGCCCATTGATGTAGCCTATTGTGATGTGTATTAAGCCACATCATATGGCCCATTGAGATGTGTATTAGGCCCATGGGTCGTGGCCCATTGAGATGTATTTTTGGCCCATATGTTGTGGCCCATTGTGATATATTTCCGGTCCATTTCGTAAGGCCCAATGAGATATGTTTCCGGCCCATATGGCGTGGCCAATGTGATGCTTTGTAGCCCATTTAATGAGGCCCGTTATGATAAGCATTAGGCCCATGGGTTGTAACCCACCTGTTGTGTGTTTTGAGACCCAGGTGCAGGGCCCACCTGTTGTGTATTCAAGGCCCGATGTGATGTGTGATTTTGCAATGATGTATGTAATAATGTTTATGTGGGCCACTCCTTGGAAGCAATGATGGTTAAATGTCCACATTGATGGGCAATGATGGTTGAATGTCCACATTGTCACCTTCCCTTAGGCCTTGCTAGGCCCATTCTCATCGATTGCCGATTACCGATTCTGATTTGTCGTGGACGATTACCAATTATCGATCGAGGCTGATTATCGATCAGTGCCGATTACTGATTCTTATTTGTTGTGACCGATCTACCGATTCCGATTGTTATGACCGATTACCAATTCCGATTGACTTAGCCGAATTGCTGATTCCAATTGTGGAGGCCGATTTCGATTGCCAAGGCCAATTGTCGAGACCTATATGATGTACATGTGACCCGTAGTTGAGGCCCATTATGACACATATTAGGCCTATGATGCATGGCTCATTTGATGTATTCAAGACCCATGTGTAGGGCCCACATGTCTTGTATTTGAGGCCCATGGGTAAGGCCCATTATGATGTATTCATGGCCCATGGGCAAGGCCCATTGTGATGTATTCATGGCCTACAGGCAAGGCCCATTGTGATATGTATTAGGCCCATGAGCAAGGCCCACCTGTTGTGTATATGTGGCCCTTGAGTTAGACCCATTGTGTTGTATATTAGGCCTTTGTGTGAGGCCGTGGGCCCATTATATGTTTGGCTCTATGTGGCCATTCCTTGGGGGCAATGTTGGTTAAATGTCCACATTGGCAAGGTCGATTGTTGATGTCGGTTATTGATACCGATTATGAGTATGTGACAACATAACATCATAATACATGCCCATACGCATCATCTGTATGTTTGTTATGAGATGTGATTGACCATTGCATATGCCATAGGGTAGGTTGTTCATGGGGCTTCCTGATAGGCAGAGTTGCCCCACATGAGAGCACGGCATGTGCAGGATTGATGCATGATTGGACTGTGTGACTCATACATCTCGCATTTGTATGACATGACTACCGTACGCCCTAGCGACATCAGGGCCATAACCTCCACAGGTATTTCATGGATGGTCAGATGGGACACCAAAAATCTGTTCTACATGGGGTGCTATAGATATCCCTGGGTGAAAGTCCCTAAACCCTCTTGGTTCCAAAGGTTGTTTCAACGTCTAGACCGAGTGGATGCATGAGCGCATGAGGGCTTATACTGTTAGGCCGCGTCTCCCACTGTGTCGTGGTTGGTTGGAAAGGGGTACGGCCTTACCTGCCCGAGAAGAGGGGGCAATGTTAGGCTGAGTCTGACCAGCTCGAGGAATAAGTCCGCTATCGACGAGCCGGGCCCGATATTGGCAGGCGGATAGTGAGGTCTCTTCCACTCACCTTGTTGCGCGTGATGGGACGACAATCTGGTTTGGAGTGTAATAGACCCCGGTGATTTTCCAAGAGAGTAACCATACTAATATGAGGACTTATTGAACAGGAATTGCATATCCATTCATTCATTCATTCACTATCCACTTGGGCTAGTGGTGCGTAACTATTTGTTATGTGTACTATCGCATGGCCAGTATTTTGGTTGGGCGCGCGACTAACCTGAGATCAGGAGTTTACCACATTGTATCTGACTATTCAAATTTAGGTATGGGACTGGTTTGGATAGAAGCCCCTTGTGATGGACCCCATAGCCTGTGATACTTCGTACTATCATCCCGACTTCACATTCCAGCATGGTCATTTCATTCGCAGCGCATATCACATTGCATCCGCAGTACTTAGCATTTTGGGTTACTATGTTTTTGCACTTATAGCTTAGATGAGGTTGATGGTATTCATGGCTCGTTAGGATTTGCATATTGCATTGCATACTCAGCATCTGTTATTATCTTTTTATGTTTCGTATCGCATGACCTTGGTATGGCCGATAGCATTCATGCCTTGCATCGCACAGCTTTGGTACAGCTAATAGCATTCATGGACTTACCGCATATTTCTGCATTACTCTGATATTGTATGATTCATGATCTTGTTAGTATTTCCGCTTATTCCGATGATGTATGATTTATGGGCTTTATTATATACTTGGCACTTACCTTACACACACTTTCACCACCCCCTAAGCTTTTTATAAGCTTATGCATGATAGATGCGTGCAGGTGGCATTAGGTTGTAGCAGCATTGAGCTTGGAGCGTGCAGCGGTCTTCTGGAGTTTCGATTTTTGACTTATGTATTTCCCTTTCAGCATTGTATTCAAATATTTATATTAGTGGATATGTGATGATGATATTGCCTTTGTGATTTGGGTAAACTTGTGGTTATGCTCCATACAAAAAAAAATTATACTGAAAATCCTCCTTGTAGGATCCCAGGATTGGAATCAGGCGCATGCCCACTAGGAGCCGAGAATGGGGTACTACGGAGGCTGTCGGCATTGGATTCGACAATTGAGAATTTTGTGAGCTCGATTTCTGAGTTTGGGGCATGACAGCGCAACTCCTAAAGCCCAATAGATGAAGAGTTGTAATCAAACTAAAACTTACCATTTATAGTAAAAATGAAATTAATATAGGGAAATGACCATCGATCTGATGGTAGTTCACAAATTTGTGTTGTGTAACCCTACAGAACGGGGTTGGATGGCTAAAGTAGCTCGTTTTACCTCAAAATCATATATTTTACGTCTGATAGATCATTCCGGATTGTGAGATACGCTCGATTTAAGGTCTAACTGTCCAAATCAATTTTGTCATCAATCGGGCCCTTTTTTATCCATCTTGCCCATGAAACTGTCTGTGATCTGCTTTACATCACCAATCCACGGTGCCAAATACAATAGGAGGATTTCAAATCTAGGGGTTCCAAATCCACTCCAAAATGAGCCCTTATAGCATATGTAGCTTATCTAAAGTAACTTGCTATCCAAACACCTCCTTATTGGGACGATACACTCACTCACACTCTATCGAAACGTCTTTATATCTAAAGACTAGTCATGGAGACTTCATTATTTTCTTGAATAGCATTGATAAATGTTTTGATTCTTAAAGCTTAAGATGGCATGCATATGAGTTTCAATTATTGGAGTGTAAAATGTGGGGCTCCATGAACAAGGAATTCACATCATGAGTCTTGTCATATGGGGTGACTATGTGAGCTTGGTCTGATTACGTAAATCATTCATGTTATACCGTATGGTGGCCATAAAAAAGTACAGCTGAAAGCTCAATCCTGATCATCACTATGGGTAAAGTTGGAAGTACCATAACTTGTTGCCGTAGTCATTTCAGCCAAAGTGCCAGTTCTATATAAAATCGGTACCATATAGAAGGTAGGAAACAACATGACTATTACATAACACAAATTTGGTCATTGTACTCGTCAGATGGTTGACAAAGATGGAATCAATGGACAACTGACAATCTAAATTGTTGATGTAGAAATCTGGCTCACCCTTGTCGAGCTCCGAGCACTTGTGTCGTGCCCTATAAGCCTGCACATGAGGAAAACAAAGGAGACCTTGGCTAGAGCAGGGGACCCTCTAATGCCAAAGTCAAGCTAGGAATCTGGGTCTAAGTATTGTTGGTGGGTTTCACATGAGAGATTTTTCGTACCTGTTCTTGTTGGTGAGTCTCTTATTTATACCATTTGGTTGGAGTGAATGTGTCCGTCAATCTCGGCACAATCTCTGCCATTAGGCGGGAACTGCGTGGGCTGATGTTGTCGGCTACTTTATGATCGTGGTGTAACAATTAATGCCATCGTGCGTTACTAGATTATGCTCGATTCAACCGCGCTATCTCGATGGGTCATATGGACACAGGTAGAGCAGACGAGCCTGAGCATGGTTAACCCTGCATGGGCTCGGATCATGTCAGATCATTTGTAGACTGGTAAGCCTTGATCATCGATAATCGGTTGTCTAAGTAGTCCGAGCCCATATCCCACCACAGGTCGGACCTTTGTAGTTTTGTTATCTTGCCTGATGAAGTATTGATGTGGCCGCTCTTTTAGCCGAGCAGACATTGAACGAAGCTCAGTTGAACCATCCAAAGATGTTGCCGAGCCGAGCTGACTTTAATTGGTGTCGGCTCAGATTCTCCCATAACAGAGCCCCCCACTCCTTGAGTTTGCAATGCAAGCTCGAGGAGTGAATTCATACTAAGAAGACAAGTGGCCAGGACAATTTGCTTACTACTAATAATTGCATCGGGAATATTTCCATAATGATGAGCTTTATTATCGAAGCATCAGGCTTCTTACGGCGAGCAGTTCGCTTCTTAGCGAGTGGCAGGAGGACACGTGTCAAGGGTTGAGGACACGAGATGACCTAATCGCTTGGGAATCCGCCACAAGTGTTGTAACAAGAAAAAGGTGGGTGGCTCTTCACATATTACATTAATTGCCATTTACTGTAGCCAGTGCTTAGCTATGGAAGACATGTTGCTCAGACCAATGAGATGTTGCCACGTATGGAGTAGTGCTCGGCAACGGCTGTCTGACTTCAACAATAACTACTTGTCACGATTGCTTTTCGGGTGGGAATAGTATAAGAACAATCGCCCCACTCATTTGCTTCATCATTTGCTAGCCATCATTCTGCCACTATGATTCTTAAAGCGAATGCAATCCTGTGAGTCCATGTCCTCTGCTTTTTTACTTTCCCAATTTCTTTTTTACCTTTCTTCCAATTTCAATGCTGAATGGTCTAGACGACATTCATGAGGGTTATTCTTTCGAGGCCGACAGTGAGCACGAGAGTACTGACTCTAGGCTTGAGGGGTCAACAGAAAGTCTAACTGTTATACCCCTTGTTCCTCGGGCAAAAAAGGCTAAGTCCTCGAAGGCTGGTGCTCGGGGTACGAGCAAGAAGAGAATTCCTCGAGCCCCCACTTCAAGGGCAGATGCTGGGCCTGAGGGTGGATGGGATGCTGAGCTTGTCCCAGGGGGTCGGTCCTGGTCGAGTCCCAAATGGCATCTATCCGAGCAGAGTACTAGATCCCGAACTCTGTGAATATCCAAGCTCCTGCTCCGATTGACCCCACTAGGAACCCAGCGAAGGGCAAGATAATTATCTTCCTCTGCACTCTCCAGTGTGGGTTGCAGCTCCCTCTTCATCCATTCATGCAAGCGATGATGACACACTTGAAATTAGCTCCTAGTTAGCTCGCCCCCAACACTTGGCGATCACTGTCTGCCACCTTCATCATCTGGCAACAACTTGGAAACCAGGATCTGATGCCAGATGAATTCATGTATCTCTATCGTGCCAAGCACGATCCACAGGAGACATGCTATTATTATCTTTCGACGAGGCCAAACCACGGTAAAGTCCTCGTCACTGGGCTCCTAACTTCCAACAAAGATTGGAAGAATAAGTTGTCACGCCCCAAACCCGGGGACGGACAGCTTCCGTGATGTCCCGAATTCGGCACTCGACTTCCATACACCAAGTCCCGAGTTCAGTGCACCACAAGGAAGATTTTTGACTGAAATTTTTTTTATATACATAGTAATACCTGAGCATGAAGATCCATGATCAAACTACCAAGCAACACTCTCCATCATAAGTCCCGATGGTTATAAGTATAATGCTTTACAAAAGATACGTAACGTCAACATTGCCCAAATCGAAGAATAGATGTAATGCATCAAGAAAGCTAAGTCTTCCAAGCTACTCCAACCCTGAAAAAAATGGGAAATAGGAGGCTTAGGCAAAAAGCCTAGTGAGTACACACATGTGTGCAGCGTGTCCTACATGCAGGCAAGATAAATATGCTATAAGGAAATCATACCACAGCCATAAGCATATTACATGCATTCGTAATCACATCATCATCATCATATTGTCATGCCATAATTATACAATATTAGAAATACTGACAAGTCCATGAGTCATACAATATCAGAGTACGCAATATAAATCAGCATGTAAATGAAGAGTTATAAAGAGCCAAATATCAGATGTCGAGGATGCAATGCAATATGTGGTGCGAATGAAATGACTATGCTGGAGTGAGGTCGGGATGGTAGTACGTAGTATCACAGACTATGGGGTCTATCACAAGGGACTTCTATCCAAAATAGTCCCATACCTAATTTGGATAGTCAGACTCAATGTGGTAAACTCCTGATCTTAGGTTAGTTGAGTGCCCCAACCGAAATCCTGGCCATTGCGAAGGTACACACAATAAATAGTTGTGCACCACCCGCCCGTGTGAATAGTGAATGAATGAATGAATGAGTATGCAACTCCTGCTCAATAAGTCCACATATCAGTACAGTTCATCTCTGGGATCATCATCGGAATTTAATACACTTCAAATGGCATTGTCTCTCTCCCAGCAGCACAGTCCAAGTGAGCGTAAGAAACCTCACTATCCGCCTGACCAATAGTCTGCCAATACCTATCCGGCACGTCGATAGCGGACACATTTACGAGCTGGTCAAACTCAGCCTAGTAATGCCCCCTACCCTCGGGCGGGTAAGGCCACACCACCTCCCAACCGACCACGACACAGTGGGAGACGCGGCCTCCTGGTATTCGGCACTCGGGCGTTCATGTATCCACTCGGTCTTGATGTTGGAGCGTCTCCTGGCCTCGGAGGTTTAGGGATTTTCACCCAGGGACATCTATGGCGCCCGTATGCTAGAACCAAATATTTTCGGTATCCCATCTAGCTATCCACGATATGCCTGTGGAGGCTACAACCCTGATGTCGCTAGGGCACATAATGCAAGATGCATGAGTCATACAATCCAGTCATGCATCAATCCTGCGCATACCGTGCACTCATGTGAGATAACCTCCGCCTATCAGGGAGTCTCATAGTAACATGCTCAATGACATATGCAATGATCAACCACATCTCATAACGAACATGCAGATGATGCGTATGGGCATGTATCATAATGTTATGCTATCATGTACTCGTAATCGGCATCGTCAATTGGAATCGGTGAGAATGGGCCTAACAAGGCCGAAAGGAAGGTCACAATATGGACATTCAACCATTATTGCCCGTCAATGTGGACATTTAACCAACATTACTCCCAAGGAGTGACCCACATAAACATCAATACATACATCATGACGAAATCACACATCACATTGGTCCTCATATACATCGCTTTGGGTCTCTCGCAAGGGCCGCACATTTATCGCATTGGGCCTCACTCGTGGGCCGCATATACATCACATTGGGCCGTGTCATATGGGCCTTACACATCGCTATAGGCCTCGACACATGGGCCAAGAATACACCACATCAGGCTTCACAACCCATGGGCTTCAAATACATAATAGGTGAGCCTTACACATGGGCCTCAAATACATCACAATGAGCCTCATCATATGGGCCAAAAATATATCTCAATGGGCCTTGCTCATAGGCCATGAATACATGGCTACACTAATTATGATAAGTCTTATACTACAACCACTTCACACGTTACATAGTTAATGACTCATATTTGGTGCTGCATAGTTAAGGGCCAAGAGCCACGTTTCATCGTACCATTTACGGTTTAGTGATCACAGCGTATAGAATCCAGGACCTTAATAGCATTAGCTTGGGTAATATAACTCTACATCACATTCAGTTGGTGTACAACTTCGTTATATGTGATTCAAGTGGCGGTATCTATATCGATAAGCAGAAAACTACGTCATTGAATGGCCATCAATGCCACTTGATTTCATACGGTTAGGTGGCCTTGTACGTATTTCACATTCATACAATTAGATGACTACGTATACTACATATACTCCACTATTGCCTATGATTAGGCGGCTATATATACATCAAATACCTACATGATTAATGGACCAAACAGGTATATCACACCCTCACACCACTAGAGTCTACATATTTATTATAATTAAACATGTTTAAGGGTTTAGACACAAGTCACATGATCCTATTACTTAGGACCATACTTTAACCAAAGTGCCAAGTGATCAATGGCTGCCCACAACCAGCCCATTAAAGGGATTATTCATCATTACTTTAAAAATTATAATACTAGTTCGTCATATGTTCAACACATGGAGATTACCAACCCTTGTCGAAGAGGCCCAATGGTTGGCCCAAACAAGGCTACCACTGATGGGCCCATATAGCATTCACTTAAAATGGGCCTTAACATTCTTGGACCCACAAATAAATAGAATTTACAATGAGTTCTATATGGTGGAGCTCATGGGGCTTTCCCATGAGGTTAAGTCATATGTGACTCACTTAAGACTTAGGTCTACTTTGATTTTAGCACAAATTCTAAAATGATATGAGAAAGTGGATGGTCCGCATGGATTAAATAGATACCCCATGGTGGCCTTAGGTTGGATTCAATAGTTAGGTCTTTATTCTTGCAACCTTGTATTATATGGTTCAATTCAGGTTGGATTGACTGATCTTTGGGACAATGCTCTAAAGGGGACTCGGTACATGGGCTAGATGGGTTGAATATGTAATACATCATCAGGATGACCCATAATAAATTTTTTGTGATGAGAGTTCAATTTATATTATTTCATAATGTCTGGCTGTCTAATCATTTGATGGACCTGCTTCATGGTAACATACCGTCAAAAGGGTTAATAAAATAGATAAACGATGAGGATCTTAAATATATATCATGTCATAGCCACGGTAGATTAAGTAGCATAACACCTGCATCAAAGTGGGCCATACCACACACAAGTTGAGAGGTTTACCCTCCATTAAATATTCATAATCGGGTTTACAGAGATGTGGTTCATAAATCCGGCCCATCCATTATGTGTGTCCCACTTGGTTGAGGGGTCAGACCAAGTTTTAGATACATCCATATTTCAAGTGGACCTAAAAGTGATTTTACATGCTCGAGCTTCGAATTGTACGAATGGTTCAAGGAGATCAAAGTTACATGGGTCCTAAAGTGATGTATTTATTATACCTACACCTTTCATTTACTTTTAGAGATCATTTTAGAAAATTATCTAAAAATGAATCATAACCAAAGATTATCTGGACCTCACCTCAATTAGCAGTGAGGATAATGATTTCACCATTAAATCATTCATAGGGCCCTCCATAATGTTTATTTTCCATTCGATATGTTCATAAGGTCACCAAGACCTGAATTAAGGGGAAATACAAATTTCATATTGGTCCAAAACTTCTTACCCAAAAGGGTTCCATTGGTAGATATTTAATCCTTGCTGCTTTTGTAGTGTGGCCCACTTGATAGTTAGATCTATCTTATTTTTCTTCTCAAACCTTAAGACAAGCTCACCAAATGGATGAATGGTTTAGATATAACATATACCACATGATCAGACCCATGAAAATTGCTGATTTATTCAGCTTCATGAATTTATTTTTATTTTCATTTTTTTTATGGTGTGGGCCACATGAGTTCCGTGTACGGCTAAATTTTGAGGGTGACCCATTTTTAAAGGGGACCCATCAAATGCACGGTACTGATGTTCGACATACATTAAGGTAGGGCCTGTGGTGGGGCCCATTTTCTTCCAGCGTGAACAGCAGACGCTGCTTGCTGCAGCGTCAGACGATGTAATATAAAGCGACAGGCTGTATTGTAAATGTATTTTTGTTTTTCATATTTGGGGCCCATAACAGGACGATCCAGTCCGTCTATTGCGTGTGTCCCACTAATTTAACTGGTCATTCCAAGTTTCAGATACATCAAAATTTCAGGTGGGGCCTAGCAAGTGCTTTTATATGTTTTAGCCATGACTGCACATTATTTTAGATGGTGTGGGCCACTTAAGTTCTTTGTACGGTTGCTTTTTGGCATGACCCATTTTTAAGAGGGGACCCATCAAATGCACGGTGCTGATGTTTGACATACATCAAGGTAGGGCCTGTGGTGGGGCCCACCTCTTTCCAGCATAAACAGAGGCGCTGCAGCAGCAGCGTCAGAGTGCTTTTTTTTTGTTTTTTTTTTGTTTCTCATATATGGGGCCCACAACAGGACGATCCAGTCCATATGTTGTGTGTGTCCCACGTGGTGGAGCGTTCAATCCAAGTTTCAGATGCATCTAAATTTCAGGTGGGGCCCAACAAGTGCTTTTATATGCTTTAGCCATGTCTGCACATTAGTTTAGGTGGTGTGGGCCACCTAAGATTTGGATTGTCTTCATTTTTCAGCTCCATGGCTAAAATGAACTGAGAAATTAAATGGACAACATGGATTAAATACATATATCATGTGTGGGGCCCGTTGGGGACCCACAACCCCTGTCCCTTTAAATCAAATTGCTGGCAGCGTCTCTCTCTTCTTCTTTTTTTATACGTGTAGGTGTGTGTGAGTTTGGCCAGCCCAATGGGCCAATGGATGGATGATTTGGATGCCATACAAACATTTTGGTGGGGCCCACTATCAATGGGTCCCACATGAACTCTATAATAAATTAATTTTATATGTTTTCTCCTACGCATCCCCACCATTAAATCATCATCATTATTGCAATTATCTTCACCATCAATCATACTATCTTCATCATCCACACCATTAATCACATCATCATCAACATCATCTCTACCATACATAAACACAACAAAAATAAAATAAGAATGTGTAGGGTGGGTGTACTCACCTTGATGAATTAGATGGATGGTTGAGATGTACGGAAGGGATGAAATTGATGGTTGAGATGGATGAAAGGTATGAGATTGATGGAGTTGATGGCCCACCAAGATCACTCCTCTCTCTCTCTCTCATGGAAAAAAAATGGTGAAATGCTGAGGAATGGAGGGGTATTTATAAAGAAATAGATAAATTTTTGGTTAAGTTAAGCTAATGTGATTAATATTAGCTTAGGCTAGGATTATGGTACTTAATTCATGCTTTATAATTAATGGTGGATTAAAGGAGCATGGGATGGCATGGTGTGGTGATGTCATGTATAGTGTATGGTATGGAGAAAGGTTAACTTTTCATGCACATGAGAGAGAAGAGGTATGGGTATGTGACATCACACACATGGGTAGAGATTCTCTCACCCATGTGTGGCATGTACATGTGTGCATGACATGTGTTGTGCACATGTGTGGAATGAAATACATGGTGTCATGCGCACATGATACACTTATTATTCTTCATGGCGTATCTCACTAACAGATTATCATACCGACGAACGGGTGATACCTCCAGGATCGCGGCGATGGGGCGGTCAATATGAGATAGGTTTCAAGGTCTTGAGGTCCCGGTCAATTGGGTGTGTACTATGAACGACTAATCTAGGTCTAGCTAAGGGCGTAGATTATCATGTACATATATGCATAGAAATTGTATGGAATGGACTGGGTATTACAATCTACCCTCTTAACAAAAAATTTCGTCCTCGAAATTTCTAGTTCTAAGCACACTATCAAACTGATAACATGGAATCGAAACATACGTATCATCGTACATATCAAATAATCATCCATCAAACTCTAAAGGGTATTGCTCACAGCTATCTCCTTATGCCAAGGTACTAAGTATATTCTCTTGGTTCTCAAATAGAGGATCGTGTTTTGACTAAGTTCTCAAACCGAGAATCCTAGATTCATGTCTCTAGATTCAAACAAATCAGGGGTACTAATAGCATTTAGGTTCTCGATCAACGACGTTGGGAGACATAGTTTAAGTTCCTCTATGTTTTCCACTTGCGGACTTTGCTCGTAATTGATCCCAAATCTTATGCTCTGATACCATCTTCTGTTACGCCCCAAACTCGGTGACGGACAGCTTCCGTGATGTCCCGAATTCGGCACTCGACTTCCATACACCAAGTCCCGAGTTCAGCGCACCATAAGGAAGATTTTTGATTGAATTTTTTTTATATACATAGTAATACCTGAGCATGAAGATCCATGATCAAACTACCAAGCAACACTCTCCATCATAAGTCCCGATGGTTATAAGTATAATGCTTTACAAAAGATACGTAACGTCAACATTGCCCAAATCGAAGAATAGATGCAATGCATCAAGAAAGCTAAGTCTTCCAAGCTACTCCAACCCTGAAAAAAAATGAGAAATAGGAGGCTTAGGCAAAAAGCCTAGTGAGTACACACATGTGTGCAGTGTGTCCTACATGCAGGCAAGATAAATATGCTATAAGGAAATCATACCACAGCCATAAGCATATTACATGCATCCGTAATCACATCATCATCATCATATTGTCATGCCATAATTATACAATATCGAAAATACTGACAAGTCCATGAGTCATACAATATCAGAGTACGCAATATAAATAAGCAAGTAAATGAGGAGTTATAAAGAGCCAAATATCAGATGTCGAGGATGTAATGCAATATGTGGTGCGAATGAAATGACTATGCTGGAGTGAGGTCGGGATGGTAGTACGTAGTATCGCAGACTATGGGGTCTATCACAAGGGACTTCTATCCAAAATAGTCTCATACCTAATTTGGATAGTCAGACTCAATGTGGTAAACTCCTGATCTCAGGTTAGTCGCGTGCCCCAACCGAAATCCTGGCCATTGCGAAGGTACACACAATAATTAGTTGTGCACCACCCGCCCGTGTGAATAGTGAATGAATGAATAAATGAGTATGCAACTCCTGCTCAATAAGTCCACATATCAGTACAGTTCATCTATGGGATCATCACCAGAGTTTAGTACACTTTAAATGGCACTGTCTCTCTCCCAGCAGCACAGTCCAAGTGAGCGTAAGAAACCTCACTATCCGCCTGACCAATAGTCTGCCAATACCTATCCGGTACGTCGATAGCGGACACATTTACGAGCTGGTCAAACTCAGCCTAGTAATGCCCCCTACCCTCAGGCGGGTAAGGCCACACCCCCTCCCAACCGACCACGACACAGTGAGAGACGCGGCCTCCTGGTATTCGGCACTCGGGCGCTCATGTATCCACTCGGTCTCGACGTTGGGGCGTCTCCTGGCCTCGGAGGTTTAGGGATTTTCACCCAGGGACATCTATGGCGCCCGTATGCTAGAACCAAATATTTTCGGTATCCCATCTAGCCATCCACGATATGCCTGTGGAGGCTACAGCCCTGATGTCGCTAGGGCACATAATGAAGATGCATGAGTCATACAATCCAGTCATGCATCAATCTTACGCATACCGTGCACTCATGTGAGATAACCTCCGCCTATCAAGGAGTCTCATAGTAACATGCTCAATGATATATGCAATGATCAACCACATCTCATAACGAACATGTAGATGATGCGTGTGGGCATGTATCATGATGTTATGCTATCATGTACTCGTAATCGGCATCGTTAATTGGAATCGGTGAGAATGGGCCTAACAAGGCCTAAAGGAAGGTCACAATATGGACATTCAACCATCATTACCCGTCAATGTGGACATTTAACCAACATTACTCCCAAGGAGTGACCCACATAAACATCAATACATACATCATGACGAAATCATACATCACATTGGTCCTCATATACATCGCTTTGGGTCTCTCGCAAGGGCAGCACATTCATCACATTAGGCCTCACTCGTGGGCCGCATATACATCACATTGGTCCGTGTCATATGGGCCTTACACATCGCTATGGGCCTCGACACATGGGCCAAGAATACACCACATCAGGCTTCATAACCCATGGGCTTCAAATACACAATAGGTGGGCCCTACACATGGGCCTCAAATACATCACAATGAGCCTCATCATATGGGCCAAAAATATATCTCAATGGGCCTTGCTCATAGGCCATGAATAGATGGCTACACCAATTATGATAAGTCTTATACTACAACCACTTCACACGTTATATAGTTAATGGCTCATATTTGGTGCTGCATAGTTAAGGGCCAAGAGCCACGTTTCATCGTACCATTTACGGTTTAGCGATCACAGCGTATAGAATCCAGGACCTTAATAGCATTAGCTTGGGTAATAAAACTCTACATCACATTCAGTTAGTGTACAACTTAGTTATATGTGATTCAAGTGGCGGTATCTATATCGATAAGCAGAAAACTACGTCATTGAATGGCCATCAATGCCACTTGATTTCATAAGGTTAGGTGGCCTTGTACGTATTTCACATTCATACAATTAGATGACTACGTATACTACATATACTCCACTATTGCCTATGATTAGGCGGCTATATATACATCAACTACCTACATGATTAATGGACCAAACATGTATATCACACCCTCACACCACTAGAGTCTACATATTTATTATAATTAAACATGTTTAAGGGTTTAGACACAAGTCACATGATCCTATTACTTAGGACCATACTCTAACCAAAGTGCTAAGTGATCAATGGCTGTCCACAACCAGCCCATTAAAGGGATTATTCATCATTACTTTAAAAATTATAATACTAGTTCGTCATATGTTCAACATATGGAGATTACCAACCCTTGTCGAAGAGGCCCAATAGTTGGCCCAAACAAGGCTACCACTGATAGGCCCATATAGCATTCACTTAAAATGGGCCTTAACATTCTTGGACCCACAAATAAATAGAATTTACAATGAGTTCTATATGGTGGAGCTCATAGGGCTTTCCCATGAGGTTAAGTCGTATGTGACTCACTTAAGACTTAGGTCTACTTTGATTTTAGCACAAATTCTAAAATGATATGAGGAAGTGGATGGTCCGCATGGATTAAATAGATACCCCATGGTGGCCTTATGTTGGATTCAATAGTTAGGTCCTTATTCTTGCAACCTTGTATTATATGGTCCAATTCAGGTTGGATTGACTGATCTCTGGGACAATGCTCTAAAGGGGACCCGGTACATGGGCTAGATGGGTTGAATATGTAATACATCATCAGGATGACCCATAATAAATTATTTGTGATGAGAGTTCAATTTATATTATTTCAGAATGTCCGGCTGTTTAATCATTGGATGGGCCTGCTTCATGGTAACATACCGTCAAAAGGGTTAATAAAATAGATAAATGATGAGGATCTTAAATATATATCATGTCATAGCCACGGTAGATTAAGTAGCATAACACCTGCATCAAAGTGGGCCATACCACACACAAGTTGAGAGGTTTACCCTTCATTAAATATTCATAATCGGGTCTACAGAGATGTGGTTCATAAATTCGGCCCATCCATTATGTGTGTCCCACTTGGTTGAGGGGTCAGACCAAGTTTTAGATACATCCATATTTCAAGTGGACCTAAAAGTGATTTTACATGCTCGAGCTTCGAATTGTACGAATGGTTTAAGGACATCAAAGTTACATGGGTCCTAAAGTGATGTATTTATTATACCTACACCTTTCATTTACTTTTAGAGATCATTTTAGAAAATTATCTAAAAATGAATCATAACCAAAGATTATCTAGACCTCACCTCAATTAGCAGCGAGGATAATGATTTCACCATTAAATCATTCATAGGGCCCTCCATAATGTTTATTTTCCATTTGATATGTTCATAAGGTCACTAAGACCTGAATTAAGGGGAAATACAAATTTCATAGTGGTCCAAAACTTCTTACCCAAAAGGGTTCCATTGGTAGATATTTAATCCTTGCTGCTTTTGTAGTGTAGCCCACTTGATAGTTAGATCTATCTTATTTTTCTTCTCAAACCTTAAGACAAGCTCACCAGATGGATGAATGGTTTAGATATAACATATACCACATGATCAGACCCATGAAAATTGCTGATTTATTCAGCTTCATGAATTTATTTTTATTTTTATTTTTTTTTATGGTGTGGGCCACATGAGTTCCGTGTACAGCTGAATTTTGAGGGTGACCCATTTTTAAAGGGGACCCATCAAATGCACGGTACTGATGTTCGACATACATCAAGGTAGGGCCTGTGGTGGGGCCCATTTTCTTCCAGCGTGAACAGCAAACGCTGCTTGCTGCAGTGTCAGACGCTGGCAGCAACAACAACAGGCTGTTTTGCAAATTTTATTTCTTTATTTTTTGTTTTTCATATTTGGGGCCCATAACAGGACGATCCAGTCCATCTATTGTGTGTGTCCCACCAATTTAACGGGTCATTCCAAGTTTCAGATACATCAAAATTTCAGGTGGGGCCTAGCAAGTGCTTTTATATGTTTTAGCCATGACTGCACATTATTTTAGATGGTGTGGGCCACTTAAGTTCTTTGTACAGTTGCTTTTTGGCGTGACCCATTTTTAAGAGGGGACCCATCAAATGCACGGTGCTGATGTTTGACATACATCAAGGTAGGGCCTGTGGTGGGGCCCACCTCTTTCCAGCGTAAACAGAGACACTGCAGCAGCAATAGCGTTAGAGTGCTTTTTTTTTTGTTTCTCATATATGGGGCCCACAACAGGACGATCTAGTCTATATGTTGTGTGTGTCCCACGTGGTGGAGCGTTCAATCCAAGTTTCAGATGCATCCAAATTTTAGGTGGGGCCCAGCAAGTGCTTTTATATGCTTTAGCCATGTCTGCACATTAGTTTAGGTGGTGTGGGCCACCTAAGATTTGGATTGTCTTCAATTTTCAACTCCATGGCTAAAATGAGCTGAGAAATTAAATGGACAACATGGATTAAATACATACATCATGTGTGGGGCCCGTTGGGGACCTACAACCCCTCTCACTTTAAATCAAATTGCTGGCAGCGTCTCTCTCTTCTTCTTTTTTTATACGTGTAGGTGTGTGTGAGTTTGGCCAACCCAATGGGCCAATGGATGGATGATTTGGATGCCATACAAACATTTTGGTGGGGCCCACTATCAATGGGTCCCACATGAACTCTATAATAAATTAATTTTATATGTTTTCTCCTATGCATCCCCACCATTAATAGCATCATCATCATTATTGCAATTATCTTCACCATCAATCATACTATCTTCATCATCCACACCATTAATCACATCATCATCCACATCATCTCTACCATACATAAACACAACAAAAATAAAATAAGAATGTGTAGGGTGGGTGTACTCACCTTGATGAATTAGATGGATGGTTGAGATGTACGGAAGGGATGGAATTGATGGTTGAGATGGATGAAAGGTATGGGATTGATGGAGTTGATGGCCCACCAAGATCACTCCTCTCTCTCTCTCTCTCTTTCTCTCTTATGGAAAAAAAAATGGTGAAATGCTAAGGAATGGAGGGGTATTTATAAAGAAATGGATAAATTTTTGGTTAAGTTAAGCTAATGTGATTAATATTAGCTTAGGCTAGGATTATGGTACTTAATTCATGCTTTGTAATTAATGGTGGATTAAAGGTGCATGGGATGGCATGGTGTGGTGATGTCATGTATAGTGTATGGCATGGAGAAAGGTTGACTTTTCATGCACATGAGAGAGAAGAGGTATGGGTATGTGACATCACACACATGGGTAGAGATTCTCTCACCCATGTGTGGCATGTACATGTGTGCATGACATGTGTTGTGCACATGTGTGGAATGAAATACATGATGTCATGCACACATGATACACTTATTATTCTTCACAGCGTATCTCACTAACAGATTATCATACCGACGAACGGGTGGTACCTCCACGATCGCGGCGATGGGGCGGTCAATATGAGATAGGTTTCAAGGTCTTGAGGTCCCGGTCAGTTGGGTGTGTACTATGAACGGCTAATCTAGGTCTAGCTAAGGGCGTAGATTATCATGTACATATATGCATAGAAACTGGTACGGAATGGACTGGGTATTACACAAGTGGTTTTGGGCTTTCGGGGAATGGGAGGCGCCTGATCGATGAAGGAGATCAGGGGTAATCACTAGCTTTCAAAATCTCACCAAAGCCTCCACTTGCCTCTCATACACAATTCAATTGCACTCCGAGTCAGTCTCTAAGGCAGGATGCTTGGGCAGAATTGCCAACGACCACTATAGTTAGAAGCAAAACAACATGAATGTAAACTTAAAAGACAACAGTTCAGATGTACCCA
Organism: Magnolia sinica; assembly: GCF_029962835.1. Lineage (NCBI taxonomy): Eukaryota > Viridiplantae > Streptophyta > Magnoliopsida > Magnoliales > Magnoliaceae > Magnolia > Magnolia sinica. The sequence goes on along the minus strand of NC_080585.1, from coordinate 53,640,616 downwards.
ACCTTGGTGGGCAAAGCGGGTCGGAACTCGAGGTCATAGCCTGGTAGTCACAGAAGCCTTCTAGTCCCCTGATGCCCAAAATTATTTATTCTTTCAATTTTTATTGGAGGTTGGGGCATCTGTGATGATGCCCTTACCCTTATTCGGCCATGATGAAAAGTAGTACCAACCCTCATAGAAAGGGTTGGCCTTCACCTGAAACATATGGAGGAATTCATCCGTAGTCAGATCGGGTTGTCCGAGATGGAACCACAGAATGAAAGCCCCCACCAAAGCCCTCCAGGGTTTGGAATTACCTATCCAGGGACCAGCCTCAGGAGCGAGATGACCTCCTTAATGATATGGTGAAAGGGGAGCCTTGGGCCACACTGCAGGGCAACCAAATATACCGCCACTTCGCCCTCCATGGGATTACTTAGAATTTTGCCAAGTGTAGGAGCTCGGATCACCACCGAATCTGCAATGTGGTACTTTGACCTGATCCACACTAGGTCGGATTCCCTCAGATTTGACCCAACTAGGACGATCTTTTCAGACTCCGTGGAAGAATGAGTTGCCTCTTCCCTCGCCTGAGTTGACTCCGCCTCATCACCCGCAGGCTGCTCAACAAAGGACTAAGTTGCACCTCTCGCCCTCAGAATAGGCACGATCTCCTTGTCGCTCATCATCACGATCGGAGATGGTGGATCGCGTGAAGCTTCTTCCAGCTAATCCCAATCCTCTAGTTCATATTCGTCCTAGAATGCCGCAGGTTCATCGTAGATGTCTGGCGGATCAGACATTTTTGGCTGAAAAATGGAAACAATGAGAGAAATAAAAGAAAATGGAAGAAAAAAGAAGATTGAAGAAGGAAAATATTGCCAGAGAGAAAAGATTTCGACTTACCAAAAATTACAAAGTGCATTGGGCAGAAGAAGTAGAGAGGCAGCTAGAACAAATGCCCCTACACTACTAGGGTTTCCCCCTTTTATAGGAAGTCTGACTGCACGTATTAATGGTCTGCATCTAATGCAGTAGCCGAACAAGTTCCTCGGTGCCTGCGCATGGCCATGTGGAGCCCTCTCACTTGATGGACGACCCGACTTCCTAGGAGATGCCACGCATCTGCAACCCATAAGCCGGGAGCCGAAAGGGTGCCCTGTCAGCACACCTTACCTCTTACGTGTCGTACCATCATTGCGGATCCCACTTTGATCCCCGCGCTTACCACCTTATTCCGCATTAATGATAAACAGGCTCGACACCCCACACACAAGATAGTCCAACCTCGCCAAACCGACTTACTTCTCGAGCCTGCTGCGTAAGCTCGAAAGTAGGGGGGCTACTATTATGGGTAAAAATGGACTAGCCAAGGAGAAGAAGTTAGCTCGGACATCTGTGCTCGTCGCGTGGTCAACTAGTGTTGAGCATGACGAAGGAGCTCCTTAATGGCCAGAAAGAAATAATCCACTATTGGGAAACCCGCCTATTCCTCGAGCTTGACCATGAGAAGATGAAGTGTCTCCGCTTCCATCAGATACCGAGCTCTTCCACAGTCTTATTATTTCCAAGCTGTTGCTTAAGAGCCTTGAAGCATGACTCATTATGGACCAAGACTCCGTGCTACTACATTTAGGGAAGCCATACACCATGTGATAAGATGAAGAGGATGCTCATCCCTGAAGTCATCTAAAGCTCCATTCAGGGAGTCGGTCTCACTGATTGGGCACGGCCGGTACAGGCAGGTCAGTATTCTAATCGAAACCTAAAGATCTGACGCTAAGGATCTGACTCCACGGTATGAACTGTGAAGGTTGGAGGAAGAACATACCATAAGCCATTAGAGAGCCCAACTCGGGACACCGAGCCCAGCTCAGAACGCTCTCCCTCAGGGTAGCTATAGAGGGTAGCTTGGATGGTCAACTTCGATCTCCTACCATATCTCCCAACCTCGATTGTTTGATCTTATCTTCACCGATGACCTTGCAGAACGGTTGAGAAATGTCCGTTGAATGCACACACGCTTGTAATCTAGCCTATGATTCAGGAAACGTCTCTCTCCACGTAACTATCTATATGCTTCTATAGGCTTATAAATATGGCCTCCATCTACCAAGAAAGGTACGAAAAACACACGTCTGAATACCCCCTATTAAGATCCAATTTGCCTGACTTTGGCATCGGAGGATCCCCTATTGTAGCTAGGGTCTCCGTTGTTGTGTTATTTGTGCCGGTATTGTGAAGTCTAGGAGGGACGACCAAATTTTTGCATTAACACTATCTATATGTGGCAACTATTATATATGTGTTTTATCCACACGGTCTAATCATTCATGACAATTATTATGTATGTGTTTTATCCACACTGTCTATTCATATTTCCATATCATTTTAGGGGATGAGTCCAAAAATGAGGTAGATCAAAAGGTTAAGTGGACCACACGGTAAAAAGCAATAGGAATCATTAGTTACACCATTGAAACCTTATTAAGGCCCACCATGATGTTTAATTTCCATCCAATTTGTTCCTAAGGTCACAGAGACGTGTGCAAAGGGAAAACACAAATAACAGCTTGACGGATAACCTGAGTAAGTTTTCAATGGTAGGTATTTAATTCCCTCGTCTTCCTGTGCTGTGTTCCACCTGAGGTTTGCATTTGCCACATTTTTCGGCTCATCCCCTAAAATGACATGGAAAAATGAATAGACTGTGTGGATAAAACGCATACATCATGGCCGGCCCGTAGAGCAGGAAGAAACATGAACAAGGTGGTGCCCCCACACAAAAACGTATATGGTTGGCCTCCCATCCCATTCCTCCCTGCCGTGTGACTCAGTTAAGCAGTGGATCTGGCTGATTTTCCTGTTCCATGGCTTTAAAAGAAGAGCATAACACCAAATAGACGAAGTAGATGTTGCGTATACAACTTGGTGGGCTCCACAGCTTGGGTAGGTCTTGCAAGCATAGCCGCTTATCACCCCATATATATTGATATCGATCTCCCGTTACCAGGATTGCAATTAGCTCTCTCTGTCTCTCTCTCTCTCTCTCTCAAATGGCAATCACAAATCCTCCTCCGACTTCTCCACGCCAGCTCCTCCAATCTCTTCTCATCCTCACAAATGAAATCTCGAACTCCAAAAAGCTCCTCCAATCTCCTCCTCAGAAGTTCAACTCCTCCTCAATTCTCCGAAAATCCAACCTCCTATCCCTTCTCTTCCATGACCTCCTCCTTCTACCCCCTTATCTCCTCCCACCTTCCGCCATCCTCTGCCTCTCCGAGCTCTCCCATCTTCTCCAATCCCTAAATTCCCTCTTTGACAAAATCTCAAACACCAGCAAGACATGGCTTCTCTTCCACAACTCCTCCCTCTCCAACGCTTTTCACCACCTCAATTTCGATCTCTCCACCGTCCTGGACATCTTCCCACTCTCTTCCCTCCCTCTCTCCAATGACCTCTGCGAACAGATCCTTCTCCTCAAATCTCAGTGCTCCCGATCTAGACCCTTGGTCCATCCCTCCGACGACCATCTCCGCTCTCATATCCTTGCACTCATAGAGGACATCGAGCTCGGCACCGCGCCCGATCGATCCCGACTCGCTGCAGTTTTCGGAACGCTGAAATTCGATGATTCTACAAGCTGCGGAGTCGAGATCAAGAGACTCGAGGACGAGATACCCAATCAGGTATCGTCTAAGTCAACGGCCACGATTGTCGCTCTTGTCGGCCTTGTGCGGTACGGTAAGTGCGTCCTCTTCGGCCCGTCCACGCCGAGATCTTTACCGAAGCTCGGCTTTGCGGTGGCAGATGCCTTCTTCCCGGTGGATTTCCGGTGCCCGATCTCTCTCGATCTGATGCAGGACCCGGTCGTGGTCGCGTCCGGGCAAACGTATGATCGGGCGAGTATCAGCCGTTGGTTCGGATCCGGACATGCCACGTGTCCGAAAACGGGGCAGGTGCTACCGCATTCCGACCTCATTCCGAACCTAGCTCTGAAGAATCTAATATCCAGTTGGTGCCAGGAAAGGAATATTCCGTTCAAGACTAAGCCGGAAGAAAACGGTGCCGTCGTGAATAAAGCGGCCAAAGAGGCAACCAGAATGACGGCATTATTCCTCGTCGGGAAACTAGCGGAATCGCCGTTAACGGACGCCGCCAACCGCATCGTCCACGAGCTGCGGGCCCTGGCTAAGACAGGGTCGGAAAACCGTGCCAGCATTGCCGAAGCGGGAGCCATACCCTTGCTGGTACCGCTGCTAGGCTCGGACGACCCGAAGCTGCAGGTTAACGCCGTAACGGCTCTTTTCAACCTTTCTATACTCGAAGCTAACAAGGAGGCGATCATGGAGAGTAACGGCGCTTTTGACGGCCTACTCGGGGTTTTAGGCTCGGGTGCCACGTGGGAAGCCAAGGAGAACGCAGCTGCCACGGTGTTGAGCCTATCGGCCATCCACTCATATAGGAAGAGATTCGGAAAGGATTCACGTGTTGTTGGAGCGTTGGTTGATTTGGTTAAGGTGGGACCCACAAGTTCGAGGAGGGATGCTTTCGCGGCTATTTTGAATCTGGCTGGGGATAGGGATACAGTGGGGAGGTTTTTGGAGAAAGGGCTTGTGGAGCTGGCTTTGACAGAGGCTGAGAAAGAGGAGGCCGCCGAGGAGGCATTGGCAATGCTGGCGGCCATAGCTAAGACGGGTGGAGCAGAGGCACTGGCGGCAACCGAGGGTGTTGTTACAAAGCTGATGAAGGTTTTGATGAACGGTTCAGATCGCGGAAAGGAGCATGCAGCGGCGGCTCTCGTGGCAGTGTCCCAGAAAGGAGGGAGAGGTGTTTTGGAGGAGCTGGCCTGCACGCCGGGCATTGAGAAGGTGCTTTTGGAATTGATGGCGTCGGGGACGATGACGGCAAGAGCTAAGGCAGCCGCCCTTGGCCGGATGCGCCGGAGATGGATGATCACGAGAGTGATCGATCCAACGGTCAGATTTCCTTCCCGGACAGCCACGCTAGAAGCCTAATTTTCTTTTACATCCTCTCTTTGTTGTGGTCCTTTTAATTGTATATAGCCGTGATTCTTCAGTTTCCGTCGTCAATTACTTTTTTGGTGGGAAAAAGGAAAGAATCATGCAAAATTACCATATTTATTTATTGATTGATTGATATTTGCTATATATTAATGAATGTTAATGGCTAAAATAATCATAGATTAACTTAGAATAACGTCGGAGCTAACGACTCTTCTCTCACACCACTTGATGTAATTCTAAGCCACAATGGATGGACCCTAAGTATTAGAAATTCGGATCTAGGATCTTTGTTGGTCTTGCACTTTGCAGAATCACGTCCAATAAAAATAGAACCAGAAAAAAAAAAAAAAAAAAAAAACTAAAATGATTAAAACAATCAAGCAAACAATGATATAACATGCTAATTTTACATGAAAAAATTAGATCATAAAGTGACAGATATCTCCATTATAATAAAAAAATAAATAAATCTTAGAGTTTACAACACTCATATTTTTCTATTACACGATGATCAAATGATCTCCCCTAGTGATGTGCATTTAGAAAAATCATAGGCCCTTAGGAAAATCCCTTCCCAAGCCCTTATAAGTTTAAAGAACCATCTCACCTCGCAAAACCCCTACCATTAGAGAAAAAAACATACTTTCGTCATTAAGTCCAATAAAAAATGGACTTAAATACCCCAATTTGCGCTAATCTGTGTAACACCGGTTGAACCGAAACAAACCGACTCACACATATTGGTCAAATGAAAATGTACAAATCTTCACAGTGTGCAAACTGGGCCTTTTACCGATGAACTTATTTCCAACGAAATAAATTTCGTCGGTACACATGACTTTCCCTGACGAAATCATATTTCGTTGGCAAAAGATTCCCGCCACGACCAAATATGTTCCCGCCACCATTTACAACGATGGCCTGGAAACTTTTCCTGACGACATTACGTATTGTCAGTGAAAACTATTTTCCTGACGATTATTTCATCGGTAAATGTAATTTTTCCCGACGAACCAAACAGTTCGTCGGCAAAAGATCCCTTGGTGTCCTTTTCGATGACGGAGAGACTATTTTTACCGATGTTATAAAATATCGTCGGTAAAGGAACTTTGTACTGACAAAAAAAATCGTTGATAAAGAAACTTTTTATCGATGAAATAGATACATTGTCGGACAAAATGGATGGTGGACATATTATTTCACTTTGTGTGGTTGATCATGGATGTTGATTTGTAATTTTTATTTTTGGTGTAGCTAATAAGTATATTTAAAAACATATGTACGGAGTGGATGAGGTTGATAAAGCATGGTTGGGCCCAAATATTTTTGAAGCCTTCTACCGACGAATTGTAAAAAGTATTACGGACGAAAAGTTTCGTCAGTAATAATGATATGTTTTAACTCGAACCGACTCCAGCGTCCATTTCTCTCTCTCTCTCTCTCTCTCTCTCTCTCTCTCTCTCTCTCTCTCTCTCTCTCTTCTTACCCTACCTCCTCTCCCGCCCGAACGAGCGCTGCTACCTACCCGATGCCCTTATTCCTTTCACCCTAAACCCTAACTCGCTGCTGCTTGCCCAACACCCGATTGTCTCCCTCTCTGTTTCTCTTGTCTCAAATCTCTCTTAAGTTGATGTATTTTATTTCGTTCTTATGATTCCAGTCTTTTTGAAATGGGGGTAAATCAATTTTCGTTTGGATGCCCGTAGATGGTTTACGGCCTGTTTGGATGCTTGTAAGTTGGGTTAATGGGAAGTGACTTACAGGGAAGTCACTTGCAGGTGCTGTTTGGGGGAAGAAATTCACCTGTAAGTCACTTACAGGAAAAACTGGCAGGAAACTTCCAGGGGCTGGAGGTGAGAAGTCACTTCCCTGTAAGTGACTTACAGGCCAACAGTCTGATTTTTTAAACAAGGGGAAGAGGGGAAAAATGCACCTCCATTACCGAAAAGCTCTGGCCATTGAAGATGCTCCACTAAGCTCTCTCTCTCTCTCTCTCTCTCTCTCTCTCTCTCTCTCTCTGTAATGGCATTGTGCGCCTCCCTCTCTCCCTCTCTGCAATTAGTATTTCTGTGCGCCCATCTCTCTTCCCCGCTCTGGCTCTTTGCATGCAGTTAGGGTTGCCGTTTTCTTTTTCTTTTATTCGAATAGACGGATTCAGTTAGGCTATGACAGTGGGGCCCACAGTAATTTGTGTTTTATTTTAGGGCCCAAGCCCAAACATGAAGTATATCCAAATCTTAGGTGGGTTAAACCACAAGAAACGGTGGTGATTGAATGTCCACCATTAAAGCTCCCCACCGTCCGGTCTATTTAGGTGGACCATTTTTATTTATTTTAAATTTTTTTATTTAATTATTTTAATGGATCCTATAAATATGGAGGTGGGCATATAAATATCACAGTGGGCCCTAGTAAGGTTTCAATGTGAGATCCCCTCTGTTTCCTATTGTGTAGCCCACTTGATTTTTGAATGGTGGGATCACATCCTAAAAATAACTAAAAAAACTGATGGATGGAGTGGATATTGTCACGTAGGTTCTGCTTCCTATAACAAATGTTGAAGTTCTTGTCCCATATCTTTCCTTTACTGCATTTACTAATGACTGCTTTCAGTTTGCACAGATTAAGCCATGGCTTATTGATCCTGATTATTGATAAGATGAATCTCATCATAGATGGGCAATGCCTCTACACTCTCCTAGACGTGACGATCCTAACCCTTTCACTGGTTGCATCTGAAAATAGATGATTTGGGAAAGAAGCAGAGCAATGGTCCACATTCAATTGAAAATGGCAAAAGATGTTCGAATCTGGGAGAGTTTTGGAGCATGGTTCCATCAAACCAATAGTCTGGATCGTAAAACCTACAGCCTTAAAACCAGAGGATACTTTGCATATTCCTGGGCTGAAGATCCACCATTTTTTTAACCATGCATTCAAAGTGAAGCTTCTGATTTGGACATTACTGATTTGGTGGGGCTCAACAAGGATGGAAGATCCTAACCCCTAGCACTTACTGGATCATGTCTCTTTTGTTTGGCCTTCCTGAATTCTTCTTTCAATTTTAGCATGCCCATCACCCACATGATTGAAGAGACTATTGAATTAAATAGTCCATTTTAAATGGATCCTTTTGTCATGGAATTAATGCCATCCATTTGCATGCACCCATTTTTTTTTTAAAAAATTTTTTTACATTGGATATAACAAACTGTAAATTTAAAATGGGTGTATGTAAATCAATGAGAGTGTGCATAAACATCAATTCCCTAGATAGAACGATCCATTTAAACTGCACTGTTTGATTTGAACTACTTGTATGCTGCATATGCAATTTCATAGTAATTTCTCAGTATTAAACACTAATTCCCTAGATAGAATGATCCATCTAAACTGGACTATTTGATTTGAACTAATTGTATGCTATGTATGCAATTTGTAAGTAATTTCTAAGTATTAAACATCAATTCCCTAGAAGAATGATCCATCTAAACTGGACCGTTTGATTTGAACTACTTATATGTAGCCAATGCAAATTCTAAGTAATTTCTAAGTACCAGAAATGTGTGTTGGACCTACTTGAAAATCTAGATAGATACACTGTTGAAGTGTACTACTGCAACTCAGAGCATTGAAACTTATAGTGATCTAAAAGCATTATAGCATCTCCCAATAATCTGTTTGACAAATGCTTTAGGGATAAAATTACTGTTAATGGGCCGTGTTCGAGCTCGTTAAAATTAAAATTTTGAATAGGACTGGCCCATCAGGCCCAGCTCAAACAATTCAAAATCCATGAAGAAGCCAACCCCAAGCCCATAAATTAGACATCCAAATCCCAACAATTGTATAATTAACTAATTGTATTACTTTGCTTCTTCGCTTTTCTCATTATTGTGCATTGTTTATAGTTAGCTTAATATGTATTACATTTTTTTTCTTAAATTATTATTGTGACTTGTTAGTTTATAGTTGTGACTTGTAAGGCAGTTTTTTCTCAAAAGTCAGGCAGTTTTAGTCCTTGGTGGGCCACAATATGCAAAGTGAATTGACAATCAAATGGATGCTTTCTATCCATCTATTTGTTTTATATGCTTTAGCCCATCCGAGTTTTGAAAAAGCATGACCTACCTGATGGAGCATACCCGGATGTTTGTCGGAGCTATCCGGATGTTGAGCGGGATCCTGGAAGGTGAGAACCACTGTTATGACCATGATGAAGCTGTCAATTTTTTATGGACAGCAATATAGGTGGCTTGGCCATTTGGATAGGCCATGTTTATGTATTAGCTTAGAATTGATGGAGCGGACCCGGATGTGCATCAGAGCTATCCGAATGTTAAGCGGGGGTCCCTGGAAGGTGGGAACTGATGTTATGACCATGATGAAGCTGTCCATTTTCTATGGACAACAATATGGGTGGCATGACTATCTGGAGAGGCCTATGTTTATGTATTAGCTCGAAATTGATGGAGCAGACCCTAGTATAGCCCTAAACCTAAACCTATTCTCAAATCCCTAAACCTAAACTTACACCTAAACCTAAACCTATAACCCTAACCTAAACCTAAACCTAAACCTAAACTCAAAAAACTAAGCCAAAACCCGATCCCGAACCCAAACTCAAATCCGAATCCTTAAGTCTTAAACCTAAACCTATTCTCAAATCCCTAAACCTAAACCTACACCTAAATGTAAACCTATAACCTTAACCTAAACCTAAACATAAACTTAATTCACTTAACTTAAACCTACACCTAAACCCAAAATGATAACCCTAACCTAAACCTATATGTATTTGTGCGTGGATGAATGGCTAAAGGAAACAATCCTCCCTTAATTTGCCTCTCTTTCTGCAATGGCCTACTAAAGTTTTGAATCAAGTTGAAAGTTGGGTCTCAGGGGTTTCATGGGTGCCACATCACATGGACCAGATTTTGGGCCTATGACATATATATATATATATATATATATATATATATATATATATATAAGTAATGCTCACACACAACTAGTTGGACATTACATTTTCGTCCAACTAGTTGTGCATTTAATGAAAATTTTCTTCCTAATTAATGTAAATGCTTCCATTACATGCTAAGTAAAGTAAACCTAAACCTATTCTCAAATCCCTAAACCTAAACCTAAACCTGATCTCAATCATGATGAAGTTGTCCATTCCCTATGGACAACAATATGGGTGGCCTGGCCATTTGGACAGGCCCGTGTTTGTGTGGAGCAGACCCGGATGTGTGTCGAAGCTATCCGTGAGTTGGTTGAGTCTCCAAGACCTAAACCCTAAACCCTAAACCCTAATCCTAAACCCTAAACCTAAAACTAAACATCATGGTGGGGACAGTGCCCCCGCGATTGATTCCTTCCTGGGACCCACCATGATGGTTATTTGAGATCCAACCTGTTGGTAAGTTCACATAGACCTAGACCGGAAGAAGGGATAACACAAATATCAGCTTGATCGAAAACTTTTGTGGCCCCAATTAGTTTCGAGGTCCACTTGAGCTTTGGATCTTCTTATTCTTCAGCTTATGCCCTAAAATGATCTCTCTAAGTGGATGGATGGTTGGATACAACATATACATCATGGTGGGATCCAAATCTCAAGTGGACCATAATACAGTAAACAATGGTCCATTGTGATTTATGTATTTCATCCACTTCGTTCATCCATTTTAACAGATAATTTTATGTCTTGAGACAATAAATGAAGTATATATATATATATATATATATAAATCTTAAATGGACCACAAGTAGAGGAAAGAATGTGAGTTGAACTTGTTCCGTTCAAAAATTCTTGGGGGGCCGCGGAAGTTTTAGATCAAGCTGATATTTATTTTTTCCCTTCATCAATGTCTGTGTGATCTTGTGAACAGGTTGGATGATAAATAAACATCACTGTAGGCCCTAGAAAGGTTTCAATGAGAAATCATTATACCCACTATTTCTTGTGGTATGGTCCACCTGAGTTTTGGATATGATTCAATTTTGGTTTCAACCCCTTAAATGATCTGGAAAAGTAGATGGAAGGTGTAGATAAACTACATATATTTATAGTGGGCCCAACTGAGCGTACCGAGTAACTTAGGACGTAATCCAATTTCAGGCGTAACTAGCTTAGTGGGTTAGGCCTTGACTGTGGGACCCAACTCAATCTATGTGTTGTACATCTACGTCATTCATCTGCATTTGCAGCAGCTCATTTTAGAGGATGTCTCAAATTGAGGCACATCTAAAGATCAAGTGTGGATCACACCACAGGAAAACAATGGTGATTGAATGCCAAGCGTTAAAAACTTCGTAGGGCCCACTATAATGTTTATTTGGCATCAAACATGTTAATAAGGTCAAACAAATCCTAAACCTCATAAGGGAAAACACAAATATCTGATTGATCAAAAACTTTTGTGGCCCTAAGAAGTTTTTAATGGTAGGAGATCAATCCTCATTGTTTTCTTTGGTGAAGTCAACTTGAGCTTTAGATCTGTCTCATTCTTTAGCTCATGCCTTAAAATGATCTCTCCAAATGGATGGATGGTGTGGATACAACACATACATCATGGTGGGGCCTGCATAAGATGGTGACGTCACATCAATAGCCAATATCCACTCAACTTGACAGTAGCTAATCCGCATCCAGATATAGCTAGTTGCAACCCTGACCACACCTTAACCTAACCCTAAACCTACACCTTAACCTAACCATACACCTACACCTTAACCTAAACCTTTAACCCTATTCTCAAATCCCTAAACCTATACCTATACCTAAACCCCTAACCTAAACTTAAACCTAAACTCGAAAACTTAAACCTAAACCCGATCCAGAACCCAAACCCGAATTCCTAAACCTAATCTCAAATCCCCAAACCTAAACCTACACGTAAACCTAAACCTATAACCCTAACCTAAACCTAAACCTAAACTTGAAAACCTAAACCTATACCTGATCCCGAACCCGAATTCAAATCCCTAAACCCTAAGCCGAAACCTAAACCTAAACCTATACTCAAATCCCTAAACCTAACCCTACACCTAAACTTAAACCTATAACCCTAACCTAAAGCTAAACTTAAACTCAAAAACCTAAACCTAAACCCCAAACTCGAACTCGAATTCCTAAACCTAAACCTAAAACTAAACTCGATCCCGAACCCGAACCTGAACCCGAACCTGAATTCTTAAAACCTAAGCCTAAACCTAAACCTACACCTAAGCCAAACATTGATGAACATGGAGAAGAAAATAAAAGATAGTTTTAAGGCTCAATTGGATCTACAAGAAATGGGTTTAAGGAAAGAGTTGCACTTGTAACCACATGAAAATTCATATACTATACCAGTAGCCTGCTACACATTGATAAAACTAGGAAAAAAGCGTTTATGTGAATGGTTGAGATCGGTGAAGTTTTTCGATAGGTATGCGTCAAATATATCTCGGCGCATAAACATTACGGACTGGAAGGAAATAGGAATGAAAAGTCATGATTGTCATGTCCTTCTGCAACGTCTACTACCTATTGTGATTAGTGGATTCCTGAGCAATGATATCAATGCCGCACTGATTGAGTTGGGGATATTCTTTAAGGATTTGTGTTTGAAATCATTGAATGCAGAGGTTATTAAATGACTGGAGAGGGACATTGTCGTAATCCTTTACAAACTTGAAAGAATATTTCCACCTGCATTTTTCGATGTCATGGTACACCTAGCGATTCATTTATCGCACGAGGTGAAGCTTGCAGGCCTAGTACAATATCACTGGATGTATCTGATCGAAAGGTGGTAGAACCTATTAAAATTTTTATTCATTACATAAACTACATATATCCATGTGTTCATACGTATAACATAGTGGTTTTGTGTATAGATACCTTCACACACTAAAACTATTTGTAAGGAATAAGGTATGTTTAGAGGGATCCATTCCTGAGGCATACATTAATAATCAGTGCTTAACATTTTGCTCCATATATCTTTGTGGCATAGAGACTAGATTCAACCGAGAAGATCGGAATGCCGATGAAGGGCAGGAGCATGAACAAGGACTCATATTTGTATTCGCACATAACGTCCATCCTTTAGGATCCCTGACGTTTCAGGATATGGACCTTAGAGATCAAGCAAAGGCGCGGTGGTATGTGTTGCATAATTGTGAAAAAATAGTGTAGTACTTAGAGTAATTCTTCCTCAATAATTGTATCTTTACATACGATGATCTTAATGTTTCTTGTTGATGACGTGTCAATTATGTGTAGCGAGCATTGATGACGACGTTGCAGACGATGAAGAGGAAATCTGATCAGCGAAGTGATGGTGAAGAAGAAATAATCCTAAACGATAGTGATACAGACGACGATTATTAAATGTACACATGATTTACATGTCATTTTTTAATTCGAATAATTTAATTATTACATGTATACATGTTTTATAAGTCATGATTTATTCCTTTAATTGACTTGTTTATAATCCACATTTGCAGTTGAGTCAGTTTTTAATCATGTCCTCCTCAAACTGGAGTGTAGCGAAAGCATGCAGCATACTTCATCAGCTGTTGTGGATGAACTTTTCGGTCCTATCTTCTTCTAGTAGGGCCAAAGAACTACCCAGTTTATTCGATGAATGTAGAGAGGAATATATCGATGATGACTTAGATGAAAGATTATACAATCTCAAAGAAATTTTAGACCTAATGGAGGAATATAACCGCGAGAAACTTCGTATGGAAGATGCGGTTTTGTCACTTGCACATCGGATGAAGTCTTGAGAGACCAGATTTCTCCTATTGTGACTGACATGTTAGCTATAACAATGTCGAGTGCTTCACACAACTTGACATATACTTCTACAGGGTATGATAACTTACGTAGGGAGTACTTCGGATAGTTAATCCAAAGTTGTTTCGTATTACAATGAAATACATATATTTAATATAGAATGACAATATATAATGGAATTTTTAAATTTTACTAGAATGTTTATGGTTTTATTATATTCTGCTTGCATTATAGTGTAATGGTCTAATCATATTTTAATTATCTCTCCAAGCATAAGCACAAATTCATTCTACCATTAACACTACTTATATAATGTTTTGGTATATTTCACTTGCACTATAAAGTTTAATGTATTTATTATATTGATGTTCATACACTTGTACTGACATTGTTTAAATTTATAAGTTCGTAGTTCGCACATATTCACGCACTGGATCTACCCCTTCCACTTGTGATGCGACGAAGACAGCATCGACGTCACATGCTGCATCACAGGCGTCTGATCCCTCGGTTGCACATACACCGAGCACTGCATGTAAGTCTAGGCATATATATTTTTTTAGTGACTTCTGTTTATGTTTGGACTTACATATTTCTTTTGCGACAACATCGTCGACCACCCGACGAGGACGTGGACCTACGCATAGGTTAGTTTTAGAGCGACTTATGCGTGAGGGTAGGGTGCGGTAGAGTTCCCATAGGACTGCCTTAGACCTGTTGGGGACAATGTTAGGTTGTTTACATCGGAGGTCGATATGATATGCCGATCTCTAATCCCCACCACCACCCTTCGTTGGGCAAACGTGACAAATGATATGTGGCGGCTCATCATTAGCGCCTTATGTCAATTTTTAGTAAATTAAATTTTCATTTGTGAAAGTTCATTTACGGTTAAGTTATTTTCTTAATAAGTTTATTGCCTTAATTTATTATTTACGAAACTGTAGGATAAATTCGTCTTAGATTTGAGTGTTCCGTACATTTCTCATGCCATCGATGACATGGTCAAGGAGCGGTTCAAGGAGTACCGCAAAGATTTACACTAGCAGTACAAGCAGTATAGGACCCACAATGAGGCCGGACTATCCACACCGCCACACGTGACTATAGACGACTAGTGAATACTCTGTAAAAGATTTTTGTCTAAGGCTTTTCGCGTAATATTTACATATTTATGATATCTTAAGGTAACAATTAAATTCATAATTAGTAACAATGTATTATGAATAATGTGTTCAGAAGAGGAGCAAAATAAATTCTGCGAATAAGGAAAAGTTACAAGTGAACCATGTAGCTAGTTCAAAGTCATTTGTGCGATATCATTATGACATGGTGAGAAATTATTGATGATTATTAAGTTGATATATTCTTTTCATGCATTTATATTAACTCTATTATCATTTCGATTGCACAGCGAGATTCCGTCACCGGCAAGGAGCCTAGACCAATAGACATCTACAAAGGGACTCATTGTTGGCAGGCGACAGGATCTTGGGTTCATCTTAGAGCCAGCGAGAATTGGGTAAAAATCCTTACATTGTAATTTTTAATTGCATTGATTTATAATAATGTCATTCGTTATGAAAATTCATATGTTTTCATTACAAGCGGCGATGGACACCATACGCAATCATTTTAGAGCCAGCGAGAATTGGGTAAAAATTCTTGCGTAAAATTTAATTACATTGATTTATAATAATGTCATTCGTTATGAAAATTCATATGTTTTCATTACAGGCGGCGATGGACACCATACGCAGTCAGCCAATGGTAGTGAAAGAGTGAGCCAGATATCTTGAGCGAGGTACTTGACACATGTTCTGAATATGTGCGTGGGCTTAGCTATGGTGCCAAGCTCATGACACCTGTTAGAGCTGCCTCCAACCGATCCGTCATTGGGGAGAGCGCCTTACGCCGAACTAATATGGCAAAGAGAGAGGTTCAACAGTTATGGGTCATCGTCAATGAGATCAAAGAGCAAATGGAGAGGCAGAGGGAGGAGGAGTAGAGGTGTAGGGAGGAGGAGAGGTGAGGGGAGGATCAGGAGAGGAGGATCGAGGAGATGCGGGAGGAGCATGAGCGAAGGATGCAGGAGATGTTTCAGGCTCTCGCTGCATGCTTTACCACCGATGCCCCACCACTTTCGCCTTCATCTTTGTGATTTATTTTACTTTTTTTATGATTTATTTTATATACAAATGTTAAACTTATATGTATTTGTGCTGGATGAATATTGTGGGTTATATGTAGATGTGGATAGGATTTTTTTTATTTTATTTATGATTTATTTTATATACGAATGTTAAACCTATATGTATTTGTGCGTGGATGAATATGGGTTGTATGTGAATGTGGATAGGATTGTTTGTGTATGGATGGATGTGGTTATGTTTGGATGGATGTAGTTTGTGGTTGGATGGATGTGGATGTGGATATGATGAAAATGTATTGTAACAGGTGTATTTACAAGTGTGTATTAGGAATTTTTTCTTGAATTTTGAAAATAAATGAAACCGGGAAGAAACAGACTATTACCGACGAAATATTTCGTTGGTAATAGTAGGTCTAAAACTTATACTGACGAAATCTTTCGTAGGTAAAAATTAATACAAAAATTTATACCAACGATTTATATGAGATATACTAAAGAATTATTTCATTGGTAATAGAGGGCTTATGCTGACGAACAGACTCATCAGTATTATTGTTTTACCGATGAACGCACTCGTTGGTAATGTCGTTAATGCACAGTTTTACCGACTAAGATATTCGTCGATATAAGCCGTGTTTACCAATGAAATATATTATTTTTTTTTATCAAAAGTAACATGTTTTACCGATGATATTAGTCATTGATATTTTTTTTATCATTGCCGATGAAGTCATATTTCGTTGGGAAAAGCCTTTAGCCACGGTCTTATTGCGATGATCTTTCCGAAGATAGATTTCCTCGGTAACGAAAAATATAAAATAACGAAGAATTATGTCGTCGGTAAAAGAGCAATTTCCTGTACTGACATGCTATCGATCGAAATAACAATGTCTTAATCTGACTCTTAGAACCTGCTGAATCAAAGGCATCCCGTATAACGATCTTCACCTTGACTTGTATTCTACCAAGTCACCCTGAAGATCTCCCGTACTCGCCTCCACCTTGAGCCTAGACCTCTCACTGCATTCTCCACCTAAAAAGTAGCTCCATCCACACCACTGTGTAAGGGTACCTAATCTTATCAATGACTTGTGAGATTGATCAAGCCCAAGCAATACTTGAACTTGTCTGTAGTTATCGACTTTGTCAACATTTATGTGGCGTTCTCATCCTTATGAACCTTCGAAAACTAAATCTCTCATGAGGTGGGACCTCACATCAATGTGCTTGGTTCTCAAATAATACATCTGATTCAATGCTAGATGAATAACACTCTGAATATCAAATTACAATCGAATCACCTCCTACTTCTACTCGAGTTCTCCTATCAGACACTTCAAACATAATGCCTCTATCATAACTATATATTCCACTTCTTTTGTTAATAATGCTATCATAGATTGTAGTGTAAATCTGCAGCATATTGGCATGCCTGCTATTGATGTAGTTTTCCGGCAGACCCTCCTTGGTTGATGTCATGCTCCAAACTCGAAAATCGGGCTCACAAAATTTTCGATCGCCGAATCCGGCGCTGACAACCTCCGTAGTGCCCCATTCTCGGATTCCGGCACTCATATGCCATATTCCGATCCTCCTACAAGGAGGATTTTCAGTATGATTTTTTTTTGTAATGGAGCACAACCACAAGCATAACCAAGTCACAAAACAACATTACCACATATCCACTATATCAAAAACTTTAAGTACAAAGCGGGAAGGGAAATACAAGGTGATCAAAAAGCTCCAAAATGATCTGATACGTGCTCCTGCCTCAGCGCTGCTGTGATCCAACGACACCTACACGCAACGGTCGTGTATAAGCTTATAAAAGCTTAGAGGGTGGTATAAGTGTGTGCACAAGGCAAGTACCAAGTATACAATATCAGAGTAATGTGAAAATATATGGGTAAGTCTATAAATATAACCAGCCGTACCAAGGCTATGCGATGCAAGGCATGAATGTGAATGCTATCGATCATACCAATGCCATGCAATGCGAGGCCTATGTAGCCAAATATCATATACAAGATGCAAAGCAAGCATGCCAGTCCTCATCAAGTACACATATCATTATAGGTTCCCTCTGGAATATCACAGGGGTCTAGTACACTCCACACTGACTACTGCCTCCCTAGCCGCATAGCCCAGCGAGTGAAAGAGATTTCACTATTTGCCTAACCAGTAGTCTACCAATACCTACCTGGCTTGTCAATAGTCGACTCCTTTACGAACTGGTTAAACTCAACCTAGCTTACAGCCCCCTCACTCGGGCAGATAAGGCCACACCCTCTTCTAACCGACTACGACACAGTGGGAGACATGACCTACTGGTATTCGGCACTTGGGCGCTCGTGTATCTACTCAGACTAGATGTTGGAGTATCTCCTAGTACCAAAAAGGTCTAAGACTTTCATTCAAGGACATCCTAAGTGCTCACAATCTAGAACTAAGTATTTTCGGTATCCGATACGGCCACCCATGGTATGCCTATGGAGCCACGACCCTGATGTCGTTAGGGCGTACATTGATCATGTCACACATATGCGAGATGCATGAGTCACACTGTCTAGTCATGCAACAATCTCGCGCATACAACGTGCTCATATGGGTAACTCCTACTAACGAGTCCCATAAATAATCTGCCCAATGGCATATGCAATGATCAGTCACTACTCATATCAAGCATACATATGATGTGTATGGGCATGAGTCATGGAGTTACACTAAGCATGTTATAAGGTGATGAATTATCCTCACAACGAAGATGGGCTTAGATGGCCTACACAAACAAGTATGGGCCTATCAATGGGCCTTAGGAAGATTTATAATGCGGACATTAAACTAACATTATTCTTACAATGTGGACGTTAAACCATCATTGCTCCTAAGGCATAGCCCGTCATAAACATCATTACATAAACCATGGTAGAATCACACATTATAATGGACTTGCGTACATCCCATTGGGCCTCGACCCATGGGCCTCCAATACATCAAATGGGCCTCATAACTTGAGTCTCATATATATCAAGGTGGGCCTCAATGGATGTGCCATAACTACATCAAGATGGGCCTCATATATATATATACTAAGGTGGGCCTCATACATCCCGAAAAGAATCATATGGAGGAATCATTTGGACCATACCACAAATAGCAATGGAGATAATAATTGTCATGGCTAAATAATTCACAGGGCCCACTCTGAAGTTTATTTTTCCAATCAATCTAATCATAGGGTCATAAAGACCTGGATTAAGAGGGAGAACAATTCCCCATTGATCCAGAACTTTCGTGACCCAAACAGGTTTCAATAATAGACATTCAATCCTCCACTATTTCTGTGGTGTGGTCCACTTGATCAATGGACTGGACACATCACAGAATGGCTCGCCATGATGTGTTTGAGATCCAACCAATTCATAAGTTAGCATAGAGATAGATGAAGTGAAAACAAAATATAAGCTTAATTGGAAACTGATGTGACCCTTAAAAGTTTGAACGGTGGACGTCACCGTCCACATTTTTCAGTGGGGGGGGGGGGGGGTGCACTTGAACTATGGATCTAACTCATTCTTTAGCTCATGCCATAAAATGAGCTTTCAAAATGGTTGGACGGTTTGGATGTAACACATGCATCATGGTGGGTCCCATAAGGATGGACGGTGTGGAGAGAACACATACATCATTAGGGGGGGGGGGGGTCCCACCGTCCAGTGGTGTGGACGGTGTGGATAGAATACATACATCATTGGGTCCCACGGCCCACCATAATATTTATCTGCCGTCCAATCTATTCATTAGGTCACGCAGACTTGGATGCAGAGGAAAACCAAATTTCAAAATGATGCAAAACTTCTCTGACCGAAAAGGGTTTCAATGGCTCTAAAGGGCCATCAAATGCATGGGGTTGATGTTTAACGCACATCATGGTGGGGCTTGTAGTGGGGCCCACAACCCTGACCTCTCTCACCCGTCACACAGTAGGATGCTGCTGCAGCGTTAGCTGCTTGTTTCCTTTTATGTCGTTTTCCAGGGTTTTTCTTAGGTGGGGCCCGCATCAGCAAAATCCACCCCACCCATTGGATTTTATAATTCATAATAGATCCATCAAGCCTAATATTGAGCATGTTTCGGTGTATAGAAACATCGGAGTGGGTTTCAATGGTAGAAAATACTGTTTTCTAAGAAATAGCCTGCCAAATAATCGGATTGGCTCCATTTTTCGGTTCAATGCCTAAAATGAGCTGAGGAATGGAATGGATGGCGTGGATAAGGTTCATACATCAAGGTGGGGCCTATATGAGTGGCCCACCCAAATAGCTAAAAATTTTTTTTTTTTTGTTAGTACACCCACTTCCTTCACAACGTCCAGCGTCCAGGGATGTTGGACGTGGACATAAATATTAAGGTGGGTCCCACATGGATGTGGCCCACTTGATCAATCTGATATTTGTGTCTTCCCATCACCAAGGGTAGGGCCCGCATGGCTTAGACGGCCATGGGGTCCACTTGATGGACGGTTTGGACACCACATACACTCATCATGTGGGCCACAAAATAAATAAAGGATGGAGAGAGAGAGAGAGAGAGAGAGAGAGAGAGAGAGACACGTGATGATGGAGGGACCCCGACACTATGGGCCCTCCCTTCTATAATTTACAACATACATCAAGTGGGTCCCATTTCCTATGGACCCACTGATCAAAATCAACAGTGGAGATCCTTTCTCCACCAAAATGAAAGGTCTAGATGACCCTATCCATGCAAGGAAAATAAACATCATGATGGGGTCCATGGAGAATGGCCCCATCACGGAATGATCATGAGAATCAAGGTGGGCCATCGGTCACACCTAAGGTCTAAAGTGAGATCCATACCATTAATCGGTAGGCTTCACTTGGCCCATCATAAAAACATGAAAATCTAGGCCTATGAAACACTGACCGTTTGATCTTCTTGGTCCGATGGAACGCCGATCTCCTTGTGTCTCACTTTGATGGAAGATGATGAAAGATGAATGGCTAGGATGAAGGATTTTGGAGTGGGAAGTGTGCCGCACACACTCACTTTCTCTCTTGGAAAACCATGGACGTCCACTACTTTGCTTGCTTGGAATTTGTGTTGAGAAAGAGAGAGAGAAGGGATGGTTGTAAGAGAAGTGATGGATGTGAGGTGAGTGATGGGTGAGGTGAGGATTAGTTGACTTTTGGGATAGATTGCTTGGCTTGGGGAGAAAGAAAGCATGAGTTGTTTACTTGACATGAGGTGATTGATTGATTGATTGAGTGATTGATTGATGGGACATATTATAAAGATTCTCTTAGGATTGCAAATGCACGGTATTTTCCTTGAACTGAATGCGGGCTCACTTCTCCTGGCTAGGGTATCGGATCGGTATGCACGGCGCAGCGTTGGAACTGCGGCAACGGTGTAGTCGCAATAGTATAAGTATCGGATTAAGCTAACTCAAATATATGGGATATGACTTAGGATCACGCGCAAACGTCGATTATCGGTCGCAGGTTACCGAAATTCGTCAGGAAGGATCGCAGGAGTCGATGGAACAGTAAGGACTAGGATACGGGTCTTATAGTTGACCCTTTGATACCTGCACAGATGGAAATGAGAGATAAAGGAGACCATGGTTTGTACAAGGGGCCCTCCGATGCCTAAGTCAGAACTTTGGGGTCTTTTGTAGGGTAGGATCTCTCAGGGAAAAGAGTCACTAGTCAAGTATTAGGGCATAAATGTGCATATCTTACATTGGCTGGGTTTACCTCTATTTATAAGAGAAAGAAGACAGCCATAAGGAAGAGTTGTTTCTGATACGCTGGAGATGAATTCGTTTGAGAGATTAGTCTGGGATCTTTACGAGATTATCACCATCTGTGGTTTTCAATATCTGATCTGATCATCTGAAGATCTTGGGAGAGATCTCTGGGATGTTAGGAGATTCCTCGAATCTGTAGCTCGGATTTAGGTCGACTCCCATAGACGGGTGATGGCTCGAGAATGAACCATACCGATCTTCTCAATAGATCAGCATTCACCATGGTCGACCTATGGCTTAGCTATAATCGGGTTGTAGATGAGCTCTGACTGACCTATAGCGGAGCTATGGCTAACCTATAGTTAAGCTATGGCCGACCTATAGGCTAGGCCGGCAATTGGCCATTTGAGTGGACTTACAGTTGCATCCTCTTTGAGTGCCCTTACAGTAGTATTGACTTTCAGGAAGGTCAGCTTGTTTTTGGACGTAAACGCCCCTTAGGGTCCGGAACTCAAAGGGTCGGTGCTGGTTGGCAGAGTTAGTTGTTGAGGGTCAAATATTGCATATTATCCCCCATTTATATCTTGGTTTTATGAACATGATAATGCTTAAAGTTCTATTTTACTCATGTTTGTGTTGCAAGGTGAATTTAAGAGCTTGGATTGAAAAGGGTGCTAAAAGCATGGATTTGATGCTCAAGAATCACCAAGGCAAGGGATGTATCTTAGGAGACCAAGATTGAAGAATTCACATGCCAAAGATCCAAGTAAGCCATGTGAGGAACGAAGAGAATTAAAGATTTGAAGTGAAGAAAAGGAATCCTAAAATCATCCTGAAAAAGCATATTTTGAAACTCTAGGTCATTTTGAGAAATTGCGCAAAGTGAAGTCTATTTTGGGAAACTACGCAAAGTGAAAGTCTATTTTAGGAAATTGTGTAAATTTGAAGCGGTTTCTAGAGTTTTCCAACTAGGTACGAAAGTTGGAGTTCCACACTATAAATTGGACTCCCTAGAATGTTCCCATGCATCTTCTAGGGTCTAAGGAGTGGAGTAAAAGGGTGGCGAAGCCATCGTCAAGAGTTTATCTTATACTTAGTTGTTTTTAAGTTTTTCTTAAGAGACTTTGGTCCAATCATGTATATGGTTGGCTAAACCTCTTAGCTAGGGCTAAGAGGTGAAGCTTGTAACATGATGGGATGTTTCTATTGCTTTGATTCATGTTTATGTTGAACTCCATAGATTCTAATTTGATATTTAAGGAATACTTTCGGTTTTTAATGATTTATTGTGACTCAAATTATAGTAGATCTGCAATAGCTTTGAGTATCTTCTTTTTCTGATTTGAGATTGTGAAATTAGTAAGTCTTGTTGTTCACCATTGTCCCTTGGGCATGGTAGGGTGATGAAATCCTTCTTAATCTTCATAATTCTCCTACATTGAGATTATGGGATTGGAAAATCCTATTGTTTGCCATTGTCTCTCGGGCATGATTTGGTGATGGAATCCCTACCAATTATCATAGTTCTCCTTCATTGGGAATTAGGTCAATGGAAGTTCAGATTTGGTTTTATTGATATATTTTCCAATTGGATAGGATAAGACTCCATTTCTAATTGTGTTACTTGAATCAAGCAAGAGGGCTCCCCGATCACTACAAGTGGATCTTTGGAAACCCTAGTTCCCACCTTTAAATTCTTAGTTTTAATTACTCTATTCACAATTACTCTCCTAATCACTTCAAAATTAGTTTCACATCTACTTCTAATTCTACTTCTAGTTAATTTCATAAATGTACAAGTTTCAGTCCCTATGGATTCGACCTCGGTCTTACCAAGATTATTTCTACATCGCGACCCTACACTTGGGGTTGTGAACAAGTTTTTGGGGAAGTTCAGATTTGGTTTTATTGATATATTTTTCAATTGGATAAGATATGACTCCAATTCTAATTATGTTACTTGAATCAAGCAAGAGGGCTCCCTAATCACTACAAGTGGATCCTTGGCACCCTAGTTCCCACTTTTAAATTCTTAGTTTTAATTGCTCTATTTATAATTACTCTCTCAAATACTTCAAAATCAGTTTCACTTCAGGTTAATTTCAGAAATGTACAAGTTTCAGTCCTTGTGGATTCGACCTCGGTCTTACCGAGATTATTACTACATTGCGACCCTACACTTGGGGTTGTGAACAAGTTTTTAGTGCCGTTGCCGGGATTGACGGTTGCGGATTTTGGATTTGATTAGTTTTGAAATTAGGTTAAGATTAGGATTTATTTACTTTCTATTTTTAGGTTAGGATTCTTTCTAATTTGTTTTTAGAAACTAACTTTTCTTTCTATTTTCAGATTTAAAAACTTTCCTAATTTATTTTTAAAAACTAACTTTTCTTTCTATTTCCAGATTTAGAAACTATCCTAATTTTTTTTTAGAAATTAACTTTCTTTCTATTTCCAAATTTAGAAACTTTCCTAATTTGTTTTTAGAAACTAACTTTTCTTTCTATTTATAGATTTAGAAGCTTTCCTAATTTGTTTTTAGAAACTATTTTTTTTTTAGAAATTAATTTGTTTTTAGGACTAACTTTTTGTTTTGTTTTTAGGTTAGGATTTTTTCTGATTTATTTTTAGAAACTAACATTGTTTTCTGTTTAGTAAATCTTAACATAGAACTCTTCTAACCGTCGAAATCTTTCTAACTTCTCCTCTACTTACTTTCCATATTGTTGTAGGATTTTTTGTTTTAATTCTATTTTAAGAATTGGTTCAGGATTAGAGTTTCACCATGTATATGCAAGAGTAGGAACATCAGTATGCTTAGCTAGTTTTAGAGAATGCAAGAAATTGTGAAGGACTGTCAGATGATTATGTTAAGAAACAACCTATGTCTCAAAATTTTTCTGAAACCATCATCGAGAACCAACTAGAATACAGTGCTCCACCGGTTAAGAAGTCCTTATACAATCATAGGCAGGAGAATAATTACACCTAACAGATTAAGAAAAAAGTAAG
The DNA here is from genome assembly GCF_029962835.1 of Magnolia sinica. Lineage (NCBI taxonomy): Eukaryota > Viridiplantae > Streptophyta > Magnoliopsida > Magnoliales > Magnoliaceae > Magnolia > Magnolia sinica. Next base: position 53,615,876 of record NC_080585.1, on the reverse strand, counting down.
TGATTGTTAGGTTTATCATAATTATGGGAGTGAGAACTATTATCACCCATCAGACAAGAAGAAAACAATGTGAGATTATATTATGAGTGATAATATGTACCAACAACCATCAGACTCTCACACCTATGACCCATACGACTATGATCAGTGGAAACATGAACATTGGAGAGATAAACCAACAATTGATTATACTGACTATTCTCTTGGATCCCCTACCTTTGAAATCCAACTAGAAATGATCCAAGAGGATTCACGTTTGAATTTCACGGACTATCAAGAATAGTTCAACCAACTTGTCGCAGGCATGATGAAATCATTGAAAGCGATTGAATTGCGCCTCGATAAGGTTGAAGAGGCTAGGTTATCACAATCTCAACCCAATCTAGAAACACAATGCGAGGAAAGTGATCCTAACTCACTTCTGGAGAGTATTGAAATTGAGAGTGAAGAGTTGGCTTTTGTTAACGAGCATACGACTCAATTTCCCGAAGAGTCGATCTCAATGACTTTCCAAAGGAATGATCAAGAGACATGTATGTCTTTCAAATATAATGATACTGAACGCTTCAGTCATATGACACACTTGACTTCAATGATGAGAAAGAGGCTAGTTTATTTGAGCCTCAACTCAACCTAGGAAAATAGCGTGAGGAAAGTGATCTCATCCCACTTGTGAACTATACTGAATTGGAAGATGATAAGTATTGGGATGAGAATCATGAGTTTGCAGCCCAAGACTCATTGGAATCAATTTCAATTATGGTTCAGGAAAGTGATCATGAGATACAAGACATTGTCGACCATAATGATCTACTCCACCCATCCACTACCAGAAAAAGGGGCAAAGGCTACGGATAAAGGCCATAGCTAAAGGGCTATAGCAATGGTTAAAGTCCGTAGCACGACCGTAGCCATTGGTGCCGTAGCCATAGGCCTTACAGCTATGGCTACGGATTTAATCCGTAGCTATAGAGACAATAGGTACGGATTAAATCTGTAGCAATACTTTCCGTAGCGTAAAGTATATATAGCTACGGATTATTTCTGTAGCTAAAAATAGAACGAGAACCATAGCAATAGGATAAAATTAGAAACAACTACGGTTTCCACATAAAGGGCTATGGTTAATAGCTATAGAGAATGCCTATTTTTATTTAAATAAAATATAATAATGGCATCTCTTTCCATTATACATGCCCTGATAGATCATTCATTTATTCATTCAAATACAATCATTCATTTTAATCAAGCTTTACGGCTAAATCATTCATTCATTCAATCAAACATAATCATTCATTCATTCAATCAAATACAATCATTCATTTTAATCCATCCACAAAATTGTACAATACCAACATAATAGTTATATATCTATTTAAAGTTTTCATTGACAGCAAGATCCAACGCCTTCTCGCAGCCAAATAGCTTCTCAACAATCGTAAGCGAGAACTCCATGGATGTGCCTCTACTGGTTATTAATTTGCCATCAACTAACACTCTATTCTCAGCTTCGCTTTGATCTAAAAGCTTACTGCACATGGCTGAAAATAAATTTCATCATACAAACAACGTAGTCATATGAAAAAGCTATGCCCCGAAATTGAAGAACTAAATTATAGAGAAAGATAACAACGAGATAACATAAAAAAGAAAGACAATAATTGGGAGCATACACTGATCTTCTCATTTCTGAACAAGTAAAATCTCCAACAGCCAAAGACAAAATAAACATTTAGCTATTCAAAATACCAACTAATATAGGTATAGTAATACCAACTAAATTTACAAAAATAGACATAACTGTAGAGTTTAGATACATACGTCCTTCCCCTCAAACTTCTCATCAATGACCTCAGTAGCTTTCCTTCCAACTTCATTGAGGAATGGGGTCAATACCATTGACAACACAACAATGATTATAAGTAGCTTGTTCAATTCAAGTGGCAGTACTCCAAGCCTGCTCACAAAAGAGAATCATGACACAACATATTTGGAAATGATCAATAATTAAGTACATTGTCATGGAGATATATAGTGACTGACTTGTTTACTAGTAAAAATACTACAAAACCAAACCTGCCTCCTTGTGATAGAAGTAGTCCAATTCGTACACTTTCTTGAAATGTTAATCTAGCACAGGGACCTATGACAGTTATTATAAGTGTCTTAATGACAATTAGACCTACCAAGAGCGAAAGTACATTTGGCCATTCTCGGAGAAGGAGCTGCATAGCAAAAGAGCATAAGTTGTATAGAGAGCCTTGGGAGCAAATTGTAGCAAAATTTCTTCTACACATAAAAAGCACTTGATGCTATGCCCGTTATGCTACAAAATGAAAAATTCATTGTTCTTCTATAGAGGTCGATGAATAATCATCTTTAAAAAAAAAAAAAGACAGGATATAAAAGATGTAGAAACTTAGATGACTGCAATGCGGCTTAACTTCCCACAACCATTTTAGAAAATTCAAACTAGATAAAGATCACAGAAATGCAGATCTCAAGATTAGAGATGAATTTTGGTGATATTAGAATTGTCATTAAACTAATATCTAAGGAAGATGCAAAATTGTGCAATATATAAAACCAAAAAAGAAAAATAAAACAAAAAAAAGCACAAGAAATCCCATATACATTTACCAACAAACCTTCATAAAACCCAAAAGGAACAAGCATATTGTAGCAGGTAAATAAAAATACCAGCTGTGACAGTAAGGATTGAAAGTGGTCCTATATGGTGATGTTATAACATTTGAGCTACGCATCACATGTGCCAACTGAGAAAAATTTTCAGGCCAATACTATCATCAGGTGGGCAACACCACAGGGAAGAGTGAGGAGGGACACCAACCATTGATAAGCCCATGATTCAGCATAGGCCCACCAAGGTTTGTGTATTTCATTCAGCCCGTGCATCAAGTGTGCCCCACCCACAGCTCTAGAAAATGGGATCTATAGTGGAGGTTTTCTAACCTCACATGCAGCTTTAGACAGCAAGTGTGGGACATTTGAGCCATGCAAAGGGTGAGCCCTACTATACAGCTGACCTGGAGCAAAATTCAGATGGAATCCACTCATCAGGCAGGCCACCTTAACAACAGAAGATGGTTGAAGGGAAAAAAAACTTGCCAATGGTCCAAATTCAACGTACACATGCTGAGCACCTAATAAGTGAAAATACAAAGATAAGCAAATAGGGTTACTATGGCAGAGAGAAGATTATGCTGCACTCATTTGGCAAAGAATTGGAAGGCGAGCAAAGGAATTTTATTTACCCACCCAAAAAGAACCCGCCTCGTTTTGTACCAGGCCAACATTAGTGGGGCCCACCTAATAGGATGTTCCACACATGTACCGTTTAAAGTGCATGTGAAAGCTAGAAGGAGGGGGGAGTTGTCATTTTCTCACATTTCAATCTTAAATTTGGCGGATGATAAGCCATGGAGGAGATACAGTCTGTTCATCCAGAGGGTCCAAGCATGAACGGGCCATGGAGTGAAAGTCACATCTAATAAGACAACCATAGCCACCCGATGATTACAGTACAAATGAACACGATGAGAAATTTTCAACAGTCCAAATTCATCTAGCTGACCCCAATTAATTGGGATAAGGCTTAGATGATGATGATGATGATAACACAAAGTTTGAGAAGTGGCCAAAGAACTTGGGAAGTGAGTTTACCTGACTTGTGATTTGGGATATTCTATGTATGGTGCAATGTGTAATATAGTAACACTTTGATGATTTGGGACAATATGCCCAACTTGGAATCGCTTTTTCTTCTTCACCAAATATTTGTAAAGCTCTTTTTTTATAGTAAAGTTCTTTTCTAATTTTCTAATTAATCAACCAAAAGGAGCCCAACAAGCATATGTATAATCAGTAACATTTTGGCACCGGGTGTTTCTAATCCTCATGGCACTTGGCATGACTGCAAGCTTGATATAAATTAGAATTTCTAGAGAAAGAACATTTTGGCACCTGGTGTTGCTGATCCTCATGGCACTTGGCATGACTGCAAGCTTGAGATAAAGCAGAGTTTCTAGATAAAGAACATTTTGGCACCTGCTATTGCTAATCCTCATGGCACTTGGCATGACTGCAAGCTTGATATAAAGCAGTGTTTTTCTAGTCAACTTGAAACAATGAAAAGTCTACTCTATACACTTTAAGGAATTGCTATCTAACTATGAATGCTTCCATACATGGGCAAATTTTCAACTAATTAAGAAGATTTTTTTTCCTAATTTTTGATGCAAAAATGGGATTTGAAATCGTAGCATTTGCAAAATGATGCAAAAATGAATCATGGTTTAAAGAACAAGAAACGAACCATGTTGTTCTCTTTCTTCATGGGAGGTAGACTTCTTTAGATGCAGTTTTATTGTTGATTGTCTTTTACTTCCAACACCCTAATTAAATTCAAAACCACAATTTTTGAAATTTTAACAACTAAAGTTCAATAGAGTGGAAATAATGGAAACTGAAATTAACTTCCCTATCATTGGTACAAAGAGATGAGCTCCAAACTTCAGTTACTTCAGAAATTAACTTCCGACTACCACCATGATGTTTTTTTAACCATCCAATATATTCATAAGGTCACACAAACCAGGATGAAGGGAAAACACAAATATCAGCTTGATCCAAAACTTTGGCGGCCCTAAGATCTAATAGGTACAACTACAAACTACTCTAATCAAACAACAATAAAGAATAACAAAAGTTACTAAAAAAATATCCACATCAAATTCAATTAAGAGAGTAATAAACAAACTTGAATAAAGAAGAAAATGATGAGAAAAGTTAAGAAGCAGCACTTTATGTTATTTGTTTATTTAAACAAAAAAAAGGATGAGACTTGTCTATATATATATATATATATGTATGTATGTGTGTGTGTATATATATATATATATATATATATATATATATATATATATATATATACATATATATATATATATATATATATATATATATATATATATATAAGGCAACACATTTGCATTGAATTAATATGGTGACCTAAACAAAAAACAAAAAATCCAACATTTTTTGACCAAATGCATATAAAACCAAAATTAATCCCATCTAGAAAATGAATAAAAATGAGAAAGCAACAAATCAAATGCTGCAATATTTAAAAAATTACCACCAAACCCATCTTTACGAAAAAAAATCTTTTCAAACTCACCAACATGGATGTAGCCATGCTCATTGTGAATAAAATATTATAACATCATGGACTCCTATGCTTTCCATTATATTAAATTACATTAGGTGTGTGATTTACCACAGAGAACCTCCCAACAGTTTCATCTTCTCATTACCAGAAAATCATTTAGTAGAAATTAAAAAAGCACATATAAGCCAACTTGAAGTCTATATTAAGGTTGCATTTGAACAGGTTTTGGGAGGATAGGTAGATTGTTCAGCAGCCTTTACAACTTATCAGTTCAGAAAGATTAACAGCTATGAGACAGTCAGTAACCAAATTGTTTGGACTCTTATTTCAAAAGAAACATGATAGGTTATGAGAAGGAGCTCATTACTTTGTTGAGGGTTAGATCTCTCAAGACAGGACAAAATGATATAGAAATGGTTGTCTTCTGGGAATTTTTTCATAAAATCCATCTATGGGAAATTGGACGGAAGGGGATGCCCTGCATTAAAAAGGCATCATGTTTGGAAATGCAAGGAAAGAAGATTCGGCAATAGAGAGGACTATTTATTTTCAAATGGATGTGAATGCGATAGAAATTTCTGGATGAAATCAATTGCACCAGACTGCGATTTCAAGACTCCCAAACACATACAATATTGGTGCAGCCAAACAGGTATTAAAAAATAAAAACAAATAAAAAAAAGAGGGCAAAACAAACAAATAGAAGAAATTAAACAGGTTGCATCATACTCATAGTCATATCCATCATGTCATATGCAATATGGGTATGCCAGTGGACTTGAAGAATCTGGGGTATTTGTTAATTGTTAGTTTCTCTACCCCTATGGTTTTTTTTTTTTTTAATTTTTTATTGGGTGAATCAGATTTTGTTGCTCTATAGTTGATACTTCTTGATTCATCCTCTTTACCGGTTAGTTGTAAATCAACATTTTCTCTCTTTAGAAGCATATTAGAGTTTGTTGAGGAGAGTTTAGTTGTTGTTTTGAATAAGAAAAGTTAGAAGGCAGTTATAAATAGAATTTGGTTTATTTTCTGCAACTTTTTGATTTAGATCCTGTATTTTTCTTGCATGAGGTTTTGAGCTGCACCAATGTTGCAAGTGAGGTTTAAAATCAGTGTATGGGGTATCGTATTGTTCACCATCACCTATTAACTGAATTAGAAGACTTTCGCTTATTGAAGCCTGGATTGTTTGCAATGTGGATTTCCAATTGTCTGGAATAGTCAAAGTTCACCACTGTTAGCATGTACTGCATGGGGCTTGATAACATCTATAAGTGATATTTAGTCTTGGCTATATCTACAGTAGGACTAGAAATTTAAACGGTTGGATTGAAATATGCGCGTGCATGAGCAGATTTATCAAACTCGAGCAGAGTACCATACAATTCATGAAGGGAAGATAGTAAGACAGTGATAACAGACAGTAAAATTCATATGTAAGAAGAAACTTGAAGAACCAAAGAGACTGAGCACAACACCAGCAAGCAGCAAACCTTCAGCCTTGTACTAGAGTCAATAGAATTATCCCATCTCCAATACTCCTACCATGAAAAAAAAAAGCTACAAAAACTTCATTCTAATTAGTGTGTGTTGCTACGAGACATATTTATGGAGGTGACTACACAGTTTCCTTATCGCTTCACAAAACTACACTTTCTAGGGGCAACAAATAAAGCCTTCTAATACAGCTAGACTTTCTAAGATACTGTAGTAATCAAATAAGGAAATATTCATAATAGAGTTTCTAAAATAAAATCATGCATATAAAAACTACTTAGATAGGAATTCTTGCCACATGTGATTAAGTAGACCCCATTTGGTCATTTTCTTGTGCATACATGTGAAACATGGGTGTCTGGGTGAGGTGCGGTTGCATCACACACCATTCCACTGTTTTTGGGGCAACACAGAAAAATGGAAAGTGCATTAACCGGTCCCCTTTCCTTCCCAAAATCAATATTCAAAACAGTTCAACCAGGGAATTATTCAAATAAATGTTTAGAATCCTTCTATACATTTGCACCTAATCGAATATGAAATTTAAAAAAAAAGAAAAAAAAGGAAACAAAACAACAGTCAGAATTCAAACCTCTTTTGAGAAATGAACTCCAACGAATGCAAAACTAAAGAATATAGATATTCCACTTTTCGACTATACACTTGAATCGAACCTTGAATAAGCAGAGCAACTACAAAACAGGAAAATGAAAATTTCCAAAGGAACCCCCTTGACCGAATGAGAAATCATGGAAAAAGCAATGAGAACAAAGGGAATCCGAATAAGAACGGGACCTTCGGCACAATTCACAGAGGGGTGGCCGCCTTCAACTTCAGCTTCGATTTCTCTAGAACAGATCTTGAGAAGATAGTCTTCGAGGTTCTTGGCGAGATCAACAGCCTAGTTTGATTTAGGGTCGCGATTGGGCTGTAGGATGCGGAAACTAGCACCGCTAGTGCTGCCGTGCTCTTCTTTTTCTGTCATCTTTGGTGGGACGGTTGTCGATGCGATTCCATGAACTATTAGTTGAATGTTATTTCTAAAAGAAACCCTAGATATGGAATGGAGTGGGAGAAACGAGAGAGCTGGAATTGGGCAATCAGGGTTTTGAAAATGGAACCCTAGAAAAATGCAGGAGAGAGACAGGGAGATATGGTGGAAATGGGGTTAGAAGAGAGAGAGAGAGAGAGAGAGAGAGAGAGAGAGAGAGAGAGAGAGAGAGAGAGAGAGAGGCGCAGGAGATCGAGAGTGAGAGAGAAAGGGACGGATGTGAGAGGGAATGGGATTTTTCCCCAAAGAGGGGAGGGAAAGAATGAAACATTTCGTAAGAGGGGGAAAAGAAAAGGGGGAGCGTGATTTCTACATTTTGTACTTGTTACGGTCCTGCTACGGTCTAAAACCGTAGCCAAAAGCCCCTTAGCCATAGCCATTGTGTCGTCCGTTGTAGTCCCTCCGCGTTCACACGTCTGGCGGGATCTTGATGAACGGATTTTTTAAGGGCTTTGTGGGGTCCATCTTGATGCATTTGATATATCCACTCCGTCCATTAATTTTGTAATTTTTTCATAGGAAATGACCCCAGCATCTTGGTAAATCAAAGGTCCAATTGAACCACACCATCAACCAATGGTAGGTATTAATCTCCACTGTTTCCTAATGTGTGGTCCACTTGAGCGTTCAATCTACTTCCCTTTTTGGGCTCCTACCCTAACATTCTCTTTCAAAATGAATAGACGTATTAGATGGAGCACACAAATTTTAATGGGCCTTGTAGAGTCCCTTATAGGGCTATCCCATGTTGGATGGACGTGTGAAGATGGTAGCTTTTAGCTACGGTTCAGGCTTTTTTAGCTACGGTTTTAAGCCGTAGTAATATAGATATGGTTTATTTCCGTAGCTAAAAACTAGCATGGTCTGTAGCCTTTGGTCATTTTTTAGGTAGTGATCTGACATGTTTGATTTACATGTAGAGGGAGAGTCCCTTCTAAGTGAATCGCATGACTCTTTTGAGTTGTGTGTAGACCACTCTCCAGATTTAGATTATAATATGATTAGGGAGATGGACAAGTTGCCCAAGATGACTTTAAAATTTGAAACCAGTCAGTTAAGGCTAAAATTGCGGTAATGACCGCTTTAGTTGAAGTAGGAATATGTTAATATGTCCTAGAGGGGGGTGAATAGGACTTTTATAAAATTTTATAACAATTTAAAATCCTATCACTCTAATCCTAACAGCAAGCATACGTTAGGATTACTCAAAAGTAACTCTACTGGCTTCCAAGCCTGATAGAGGATCCAATCACAAACTATTTGAGAAATGAACAATGTGTAAATTAGTTTATGATGGATATGATTGTGTGTGTGTGAGGTGTGATCTCAAATAATCAAATATGAAAATACTTAAGGAAATCACATAAGTAATGGAAGATAATAGCAATCTCAAACATAGTCATTTTTATAGTGGTTCGACTACTTGTCTACTCCACTCCTGATAACTGCACTCAACCCTTGAGTGTACTAGATTTCACTAAGGTGTTTTCACACGGTTCACCTCAAACCCGAGGTTTTAAATCAGGTTCACCTCTAACCAGTACAACCTACACCTAGGCTGACAGTTTATGCTCCCACGAGTAAGGGTCAACATATAGCACCCGATTTTAAGCACACTGGCCAAGGATCCACTCAATGAACCTCACTTATTTATGCTCCCACAAGCAAGGGTCAACACAATGCACCCACCACATACACTCCTGTTGATGGCCTCCTAGAGGACTTACAAGGGGTGAGAAACACCTTAGCCCCAATCCTACAAAGGAATGATCACACGAGTCCTCTTGACTCTATTAACTTACAGATAAGTAGATGAGCCCCATTCAGCATGTTGTTGAAGATCACCTCCTTTTTTGATAAAGAATCTTCTGCTTCTTAGAACTGCAACTCAGAAGATGTACCAATACATGGCAACGGGTTGGGTTATGGTTGTAATGGAATCCTACTCTATTGAAAGTTTTCCTATAAGGGAAATAGATTGATTCCAATTATTTATGCATTCAAGGACTCCCAGCTTAATGATTTGCCATTAAAATGGTATATAGAGCATCCTTAAATGCAGAAGTTCATTCCCCAGTCCACTCTATTGAATGTCAATGATGAGGGTGGATTGGAGGATGAACTTCCATGAGAGAAAGGGCTTTGGATATATGATTTAAGGTTAAACACTTAAAAGTACTCTCTTCTTTCTCTACCAGCAACTAAGGACAAGCTCTCTATAAATAGGCAAAATGTTCCAACGGATATAAAACGTTCACATTTATGACAGAGTTTGATATTATCAAGCATGGTCGATATCATCGAACGTATACTCTCGATTGCATCAATTGGCTGCTCGATGACACAAACTCAAATGTCATATGCTTTTGAAACATTTTGCTAGCTGGTCGAGCGAAACTACGTCGATGTCATCAGATTTTGAACTCTGATTTCATTGACATGAGGATCGTTTCCTTGACATTTGAAAATGGGAGAGACTTGCCTTAGAAATATTTCAGGTCAAAAGGTATGATCGAGGCACACTCGATATCATCGAAATTTGAATGTCGATGATATCGGTAGTCGTGTCGATGCATCGATAAATCTAAAGGATTTTCCTATTAAGCTTGCTGGACAGTTTATGTCCATTCTCGATGCAATTAACCCAGCCTCGATATCATCAATATTTGAATATTGATTCTATCGAGTGACCCTCGATCCAAGATAAAAACCACCTGAAAATATTGCTGGATAACTATGTGTCCAAGACTGATATCATCGAAGGCCTTCCGATATCATCGGTATTTGAATTCTGAGGATATCGAGGAGAACTTCGATATATCGAAGATTTTATAATTTTTCATAGAAAAATAGGGACACAATATCTCTGCTGTCAATTTTATTGAGTCAACTTCGATAGACTCGAGATTCAAATTTTGATGATATCGATACAGCTATCGATACATCGATAATTCCGTCCAGAAGTATATGCGGTTGCTGGACAACTTATGTCCTCATTCGATGCCATTGAGTGTGCTTCGAGGACATCGACAGCACTTGTCGATTACATCGATCAGTTTATCGATAAATCGACAGAGGTAGAAAACTTAGAGAGTTTCTGAAAGTTTGAAAAAGTTTTCTAACCTAAAAACCCTAAGATATTCTAATCAATTTTAAGGGTTTTAATTACTTGATGTTTTGGGAGATGGGATGTGAGGCTTAGATTTACATGTGGCGAGTTCGAGTGCACATCCGGTTGAGGCAGACGATTGATTAATCTTCCTATGAAGCTTCTCTTTCTAGCGGACTCAACACTCATGCTAATTGATAAACCAGGGCACTTTCAAGTTCCCCCTTTGTCAATTACGTGGCAAAATACCAAAAGACCCTAGAACGACATCTAAACAAACACATCCTAAATTGTGTGTACATGTATTTTACACAATTTTACAATGTCTAGTGAAACCATACACACAATCAGTAGCTGCTCCCCCTAATAGCATTCTCCCCTTTCTTAGTGCAAGCTGCTCCCCCTAACACCTACAACACCATTCAAGTAGATATACAATTTTCCTTTCGAGGTGTTTGGTTTGTTCTCTCCCTTTTTGGTAGTCATTGACAAAGGTAAATGTAACAGCTGATATTAATTGAAGTTTGAAGCAATTTGGGAGAGCCATCATTTAGAGAGCAAATAGAAATAATAGGTAGATGTAAAACAAACATTGCATTTTAGCCACCACGTATGCATAACAGACAATATATAGATCAAAATATCACATGCATCACACACTAGATAAAACAGGGGATATAATCATGGCAGTAAATATGTGTGAATTATAACCAGCCATATCCAAAAATATCCAAAATGTATATATTGCCCCAGTTTGGCAGTAGTATAATAGTCATCCAAACAAAATTATGAAGCCTATTCATGGGCTCCTAAAACCAACCATCAGTATTTAGCCCACTCATGGACATATATAACACATAAAAAAAAATTGTCAGACTGTGCAGGTTAGTGAGTTATCACATACACTCATGGGAGCGTAGAACATCTAAAAAGATATTAATGCTCATATGCGGAAATAAGAATGAGGTGTATGTGACAGCGTCCAGAGAGCAGCGCTATGGAGTAGAGGAAGATGGTGTTATGTCATCTCGACAGCAGGTGATCAGCTCAACCAACTGTTGCACAGTCTGTTGCACTCCATTAACCAGGCATTCCAATATGGTAAACCTTTCATTCATCGAGTCCTTGAGTTGGGAGACATCTCTTTGTATTGCTCCAATCCTATCCTGATGGAGCTTAAACCTTTTCGCATGCCCGAGCACTGATGTGGATGGTGCTTAATGGAGCGCAGGAGGTTCTTCCCCAGCCACTCCAGCCCCTTCAGTGGGAGCATCGCCTTCACCTCCTTCTCCTTCAGCGTGAATTCCTTCCTCTGGTGGATCCTTGGGAAACTTATGGAACTTTTAGTCCATCCTTCGAATGTTGTTTTTGTTGAAGACATGAAGGGGAAGTTCCAGATCACTGGTAGGTGGAAAACTGATGGTGTTGCACACCGTTTGTATAATCCAGGGATAGGGCAACTGAACATCCCTAGACGTATGAATGACATAGACTAACTGGTGTACAATAAGGGTAGGATGGCAGACCTTGATCCCTGTGGCTATGGAGTAGACTATCATGGTCATAAACCTAGTGAGATCAGAGTGATTTGTACTTTTAGGATAGATGTTTGAAGCGAAGATACCATGCAAGATCTGAAATCGTGGTTCCATGAACTTAGATTTTAGTGCATTCTTTACTACCAAGGAATGGCCCAACCATGGCAGAGAAACTTAGTGACCATGGATTGAGTTTCAATATTTTCAAGCTCCATATCTGGAAGACCAAAAGGTGATAAGGTAAGACAAAAAATTCCAGCAATAGATGTAGGGTTGATCTCCAAGTCATCACCATCAATAAATATAGTGATGGAAGGTGGATCAGACATAGGAGAATGACAGGAAGTGAAAAAGTTGTACGTCTATTCAGGTTGACATGGCACACCAAAGTCAAGAACAGGCAACCAGTCAATGTCAGCAAAAAGAGATTCCAGATTATACGGTAGTAGATAGTCCCTATCAACTTTCTCTCATGGATAAGCTTCCTAGCCATATATTTGGATAAAGCTGGATTCACCTTAGGTGGAGGAGGTGTATGTGCCTCGGATTGGGGCCCGCCACGTGTGGTCGGTCGTGTTCGCTGCCAAGTGGGTGTCCCACGATCAGTAGCTCTTGCTCTTTCTTTTAAAGCAAGAACTTTCTGTCGGGATGATCGCAAAGATTCCCTAAGCTCAGATGATTTTCCCTTGCCCTTCCCAATTTTTGACACAATAGAGCTTTGAGAGATTTGGGGAATGATCAGACAAATTTCTTCTCAACAGTTTGAGAATACCCAATCCAAAAACAAGATGGAATCTTGGAAAGAAGGAATGGAAGGGGCAATACCAGTTTAGAAGAACTTCGATGACACTTGGATGAAGTTTCGTGAGAACCGACAAAAGGAGACGAGTAAGAAGAAGGTAAAAGGATTTTTAGATGAAAAAATGTGATTTTTCCCGCTCGGCCGCCTTATATCGGGCGGCAATCTTTGATATCATCGACCCATGTTTCAATGATATCGAGATACCCCACCCGATGTTATTGAAACTATCTTCAATATCATTCTCGATCATATGACTCTTCCTATTCCAGAGAGGCGTCGATGATATTGACCTTTGATCGATTAATCGAGAATCCACATGACTTATCGACAGACATATCGAAGGTGAATAATTTTCATTTTCCACACTTCCACAAGTTTTCATGTATAGTATAGAATATCTTTGAATCAACCGTATACACAACAAAAATTTTGTACGAGTATTGTACAACCAAAAATTATAAACATCAAGATTTTTATATACAAAAGATGAGGTGAGAGACCTCAGATTTAACATTAAGCGTTCAGCTAAAATTGCATCATTTCAGCAAATATCCAGATCTCGATGCATAATCTGGACTTGTTTTTCTATGCTCAATATTTCTAGGCATAGGAATCATCCTTTCCTTTACCTTTGATGACATAGCAGTGGTTATTTTTGCGAGAACCCTTCATCACTGATTTTCCTAAGAGGTCTAGGATTTCGCATTTTTGCTTGTTGAATGTAACCACATGCTCATTATCACATATTTGAGAAATGCTTAAAAGATTGTGTGTTAATCCTTTTATGTAAAACACATTCTCATTTTTGAGCAAATTTATTCCTTTAATAATTCCCTGTCCAATTACCTTAGTGGTGCTTCCGTCTTCATAGGTGACTATCCCATTATTAAGGTCTGAATAATTCGTAAGGAGAGATTTGTCACTTGTGACATGTCTTGAACATCCGCTATCCAGGTACCATTTAGTTTCATTGCCTGGTATATGGTTTGAATGAGCAACCAGATAATTCTTCTTTTCTTTTAGAACCCATTTTGTGACAGGATTTTTTACTGTGGTAGATTCAGCCACTTGATTCAATACTTCCTTCACTCTGCCATTCATTATAGATAGTGATGGATGTGTATTTCTCATATTCCTAGGTGGACACATGATATCTTGTATTTTCCTGGTTGGTTTGAATTTTTGTCCAAAATTATGTTGTGTCCTCCTAGGTGATAAGCATTTAAACTTATAATGACCCGAATCACCACATGAATGACAAACTGAAGTAGTTCTTGTTTACTTCCTGAAGGAGCAGATTTTCCAGATTTTGTTTTAGAATTTTCATATCTTAAGCTGCTCTTGTCCTTTCCAGGTCTCCCATACCTAAGAGTTTTTCTAACTTCTCACCACTCTGGGAAAACTTATAGTTTAGCTTAGCGATTTTTCTGGATTCTTCTAAATCAAATAGGAGTGTATGATTTTCATTTTGAAGGAGCATGTTTTTGTCTTTTAATAGCTCAACCTATTTGTTTAGTTTTTCAGACTCGGATTTAAGAAAGGTGTTGATTCTTTCAAGTCAATTGTTATCTGAATGATATTGTTGTAAATCATTGATTAGATGTGTATTAATTTCTAGAGTTTTATCCAAATCTTTTTGTAGCAATTCCTATTTATTTTTAGATATTCCAAGCCTTCTAATAATGTTGATGTTATGGATGTAAAGTTAATTATAAGCATCTTGTAGTTTATTCTGTTCTTCTTCTTCTTCCTTTTCAGTTTCCTCATTATCTGATGGAAATGATTCAATGGCTTGCGGTTCTTCTTCATTCTCAGTTTCACTGGGAATGATTGGAGTAGTGAAGACCATAAGAATTTTCAAAGATTTATAGTCTCCATCGCTCTTTGAGTCGCTAGATTCTGAGTTTGACTCTTCTGTACCATCCCATGTGGCAACCATTCCCTTACCCTTAGTTTTTCTATTTGAGCATTCAGTAGATAGGTGTCCAAACTTCTGACAGGCATAACATTACGGTTCTTTGGTCTTTTTGCCAAATTTACCTACAGATTGTTTGCTATCCACCCTTTTTCCTTTAAATGGATGGTCAAGATTTTTCTGAAAGAACTTTTTGAATCGTTGAGCTAACAAAGCCACTTCCTCATCTTCATCTTCTCTTTCACTTTTAATGTCCTCATTTATTGTTTTCTTTGAAGTTTTGAGGACAATAGTTTTGGATTTTGGGGTTTGTTTGAAGTGTAGTTCAAATGTTTGTAGGAAACCTACTAGTTCTTCTACTTTCATTTCATCTATGTTTCTACATTCTTCAATGGTTGTTACTTTAGGATTGAACAGTTTAGGTAGTGACCTTAGTATTTTCCTATAAATTTTTGGGACCGGAACTTTCTCACTTAATCCACCCATAGAGTTGTAAATGATATTTAGTTTTGTGAAAAACTCCATGAAGGTCTCATGCTCTTCCATTCTAAGACTTTCAAACTATGATGTTAGGAGTTGTAGTTTGGATCTCTTCACAGTGCTAGTTCCTTCATGGGTTGTTTCCAACAAATCCCATGCTTCTTTGGCTGTCCCACACATACTGATTTGATTAAAAATATCTTGGAACACAACACAGTAGATAACATTCATAGCTTTAGCCTCAGCAGTTTGGTTTTCTTTATCGAACGCTATCCATTTTTCTTTGGATTTTGGTTTGGTGATAGTTGTGCCATTTTCAAGTACTATTTGTTTAGATGGTGGCACATATCCTTTTTCAACTATATCCCAAACATCATGATTTAACGATCTCAGAAAGTAGTGCATTTACCCTTCTAGTATACATAATTTAATCCATCAAATACTTGAGGTTTAGAGATCGATGAGCCCTCTCCTTTGGCTATATTCCTAACTTCAGTCAAGATCACTCTCTAGGCGATGAAGCTCTTTAAGAGAGACCTGCTCTGATACCAATTAAAATTATGATAATGACCGCTTTAGTTGAAGTAGGAATATACCAATATGTCCTAGAGGGGGGTGAATAGGACTTTTATAAAATTTTATAATAATTTAAAATCCTATCACTCTAATCCTAACAGCAAGCATACGTTAGGATTACTCAAAAGTAGCTCTATTAGCTTCCAAGCCTGGTAGAGGATCCAATCACAAACTATTTGAAAAATAAACAATGTGCAAATTTTTTTATGATGGATATGACTGTGTATGTGTGAGGTGTGATCTCAAATAATCAAATATGAAAATACTTAAGGAAATCACAAGTAATGAAAGACAATAACAATCTCAAACACAGTCATTTTTATAGTGGTTCGACTACTTGTCTACTCCACTCCTGACAACTGCACTCAACCCTTGAGTGTAGCAGATTTCACTAAGGTGGTTTCACACGGTTCACCTCAAACCTGAGGTTTTAAATCAGGTTTACCTCTAACCAGTACAACCTACACCTAGGTTGACAGTTTATGCTCCCACGAGCAAGGGTCAACACATAGCACCCAATTTTAAGCACACTGGCCAAGGATCCACTTAATGAACCTCACTTATTTATGCTCCCATGAGCAAGGGTCAACACAACGCACCTGATTTTTGGCACACTGGCCAGGGATCCACTCAAGGAACTTAACGTTTATGCTCTCCACAGAGTAAGGGTCAACACAACGCACCCACCACGTATATCCCACCGAAGGCCTCGTAGAGGACTTGCAAGGGGTGAGAAACACCTTAGACCTAATCCTGCAAAGGAATGATCATAAGGGTCCTCTGGACTCTATTGACTTACAGATAAGTAGATGAGCCCCATTCAGCACGTTGTCAAAGATCTCCTCTTTTGTTGATGAAGAATCTTTTGCTTCCTTGAACCGCAACTCAGAAGATGTATCAATACATGATGATGGGTTGGGTCAAGGTTGTAATGGAATCCTACTCTATTGAAAGTTTTCCTATAAGGGAAATAGAGTGATTCCAATCATTTATGCATTTAAGGACTCCTAGCTTAATGATTTACCATTAAAATGGTAGCTAGAGGATCCTTGAATGCAGAAGTTCATTCCCCAATCCGCTTTATTGAATGTCAATGATGAGGGTGGATTAGAGGATGAACTTCCATGAGAGAAAGGGCTTTGGATATATGATTTAAGGTTAAACACTCAAAAGCACTCTCTTCTTTCTCTACCAGCAACTAAGGACAAGCTCTCTATAAATAGGCAAAAGGTTCCAACGGACATAAAACAGTCACATTTATGATAGAGTTTGATATCATCGAGCAGGGTCGATATCATCGAGTGTATACTCTCGATTGCATCGACTAGCCGCTCGATGACACAAACTCAAATGTCATACGCTTTTGAAACATTTTGCCAGCTGGTCAAAGAAATCGAAACTGCATCAATGTCATCGAATTTTGAACTCCGATTTCATTAACACGAGGATCGATTCCTCGACATTTGAAAATAGGAGAGACTTGCCTTAGAAATATTTCAGGTCAAAAGGTATGATCGAGGCACACTCGATATCATCGGAATTTGAATGTCGATGATATCGGTAGTCATATTGATGCATCGATAAATCCAAAGGATTTTCCTGTTAAGCTTGCCGGACAGTTTATGTCCATTCTCGATGCAATCAACCTAGCCTCGATATCATCAATATTTGAATATCAATTCTATCGAGTGACCCTTGATCTATGATAAAAACCACCTAAAAATATTGCTAAATAATTGTGTGTCCAAGACCGATATCATCGAAGGCCTTCCGATATTATCAATATTTGAATTCCAAGGATATCGAGGAGAACTTCGATATATCAAAGATTTTATGATTTTCCATAGAAAAATAGGGACACTATCTCTGCTGTTAATTTTATCGAGTCAACTTCAACAGACTCGAGATTCAAATTTTGATGATATCGGTACATCGATAATTCCATCCAGAATTATATGCGATTGGTGGACAACTTATGTCCTCTTTCGATACTATCGAGTGAGCTTCAAGGACATTGACAGCACTTATTGATTACATCGATCAGTTTATCGATAAATCGACAGAGGTAGAAAACTTAGAGATTTTCTGAAAATTTGAAAAAAATTTCTAACCTAAAAACACTAAGATATTATAATCAATTTTAAGGGTTTTAATTACCTGGTGTTTTGGGACATGGGATGTGAGGCTTAGATTTACCTGTGGCGATTTCGGGCGCACATCCGATTGAGGCAGATGATTGATTGGTCTTCCTATGGAGCTTCTCTGTCTAGCGGACTCAACACTCATGCTAATTGACAAACTAGGGCACTTTCAAAGGCCACCTTCTAAGCCGTCAACACTTGACAATATAATGCCTCTACTGAGTAACAACAATAAACAGAGTCTTCACATCAATGCACTTACTGATCCACAATCTGTCTATGTAGGGTAGGGCGAGATGTATTTGGTGACAATTGACTCTCACCAAGGTGAAGAGCAAGAGATCATGTTTCCCTCTATTTTAAGAGTAGACGAAGGAATCATCGGGCATATCATCATAGGCATCAATGTGGAAAATGAGTCTCTCTCAACTGATTATCTCAACTCTAAGAAAGATCGCTTAGCATATTTTGCAGATTCAAATGATCCCATGATACAAGAAATAATGGATGCCTTTCAAACAATACCTCAGTGGTTGTTACTAATTAAGAGAACACTTATTCCGAAGCCCCTTCTTCCACAGATCTTGAATGTTTACCATTAAGGGAGGAAGAGCTGAAAGTTGAACCGAAACCTAAAACTTCGTAATATGTAGAGACTACACCACCTACTGAGAATTTCTCTGAATTTTATGTACTTGTAGTCTCTGATTCACCATGTTACACTAACGCTGAAACTTTCTCTGTCTCAGGTGAATCATATATACTTTGGGCACCTCAGGAGATTAAAAGGAAACTTTATGCTGAGGTTCACAAATTTTTCTGGGAAATCATGTTCCACGACATCCAAGCCTATTGCGAAAAGATCCTTTCGATGATCTTGTTACGAAACCTACTGAGAAATTTATCAAGATACTGGCCGGAGGAGGAACCTCGCGGCATGACTAAGTAGGTTTCCCCTATTTTCCTAGTTAGGTTTATTACTTTCAAAGAATTTAGGATTATGATAGTTTATTTTTCACTGTTTATGATAGTTTACTTTTCACCGTTTAGGATAGTTTTCTTTTTACTGTTTAGGAAAGTTTGCTTTCTGATGGTTTAATTCTTGTACTAACTCACACGTAAGATTCCGATCCTGGGATCCTACAAGGAGGATTTTTAGTGTGAATATATATATATATATATATATTGCATTGAAGCATAACCAAGTTATAAATGACAACATCAACACCACATATCCACTAATATAAACATTTGAATACAGTGTTGAAAGGGAAATACATATGTCAAAAATCAAAGATCCATAAGACAATTGCACGCTCCAAGCTCAGCGCTACTGCGACATAACGCCACTTGCACGCATCTATTATGCATAAGCATATAGAAAGCTTAGAGGGTGGTATAAGTGTGTGCGCAAGATAAGTGCCAAATATACAATATCATAGCAATGCGGAAACATGCTGGTAAGTCTATAATACCATCAGTCTTGTCTAGGCTATGCGATGCAAAAACATAATAAGCCAATATTACATAGTGAGGAAGCAATGTAGATCAGCTGTGCAATGAGGAGACATAATAAGTTAAATATGATATACTGAGGATGCAAAGCAATAAGATAATCCTGACGCGTCCACGAATATCGTCAGTCATATCTATGCCATATAAACGCAGAAACATACCAACCCAAAATGCCATACGCTGTGGATGTAATGCAATATGCATATCCTGGCAAGTCCATAATACCATCAACCTTATTCAGGTTATGTAATACAGAAGCATAGTAGACCAAATTCTATGTGCTTAGGATGAAATGCAATATGCGATGCGAATGAAATGACCAGGCTCAAGTGTGAAGTCGGGATGATAGTACATAGTATCATAGGCTATGAGGTCCATCACAAGGGACTTCTATCCAAACCAGTCCCATAACTAAATTTGGATAGCCAAACTCAATGTGGAAAACTCCTGATCTCAGATTAGTCGCGCGCCCAACCTAAATCCTGGCCATTATGAAGGTACACATATCAAATTAGTTGCACACCACCAACCTAAGTGGATAGTGAATGAATGAATGAATGAGTAAAATGCTAAGTATACAACTCCTGCTCAACTACATCAGTACTGTACTTCTATGGGATCATCACCGGGGTTTAGTACACTCTACGCCACCTGCCGCCCCATCAAGCGCACGAATGGGTAAGTGGAAGAGACCTCACTATCCGCCTACCAATATCGGCCCGACTTGTCGATAACGGACTCATTTATGAGTTGGTCAGACTCATCCTAACATTGCCTACTCCCTCGGGCGGGTAAGGCCACACCCCCTTCCAACCGACCACGACATAGTGAGCGATGTGGCTTACTGGTATACGGCCCCCATACGCTCATGTATTTCCACTCGGTCTAGACATTGGAGCGTCGTCTGGTACCAATAGGGTTTAGGGACTTTCACCCAAGGACATCTATGGCACCCCATATAGAAAAGATTTTTGGTGTCCCATCTGGCCACCCACAATATGCCTGTGGAGGCTATGGCCCTGATGTCGCTAGGGCGTACGGTAGTCATATCATAAAATACGAGATGTATGAGTCATACCATCTAGTCATGCATTAAACCTGCATGTACCGCGCACTCATGTGGGGCAACTCCATCTCTCAGGGAGTCCCATAAATAATCAGCCCTATGGCACATGCTATGCTCAATCACTCCTTATAATAAGCATGCGGATGATCCATATGGGCATGTATCATGATGTAATACTATACTTGTTCTTAGTGTGTCCTACTAGACTAAGTACACTTAGCATGATTATCAGATAAGGCGGACAATAATAAACCATGATCGGCTTTCACCGGTATGTCACATACCAAGATTATGAATTAAACGACATGCTTCTTCTATAACTATAGGAGTCCATGCGGTATGTCCTACGTTGGCCTTCTAAGGTACTGATATATCATATATTCCAAGACGGGGTCCACTGGAAGGACAACGGATCTTGCCCATACATCGAGATAGGCTCTATATGGTGGATATACTAAACCTAATACTATGTATTCTTCTATCTGCGACAAGGGGTGATGATATACTAAGTGACGGATGGTCTAGATGATTCACTAATGTCAAGGATGGACCTCACATTTGTCTCAGTATGGAGGTGGACAATGTGGATGATGTGTACATGTCACAAGGTCCTAGTAAATGGGGTATAAAGGTAGGATACGTCTCTCGTGGTGTGTCAAGTGGGTATACAATAAGGTGAGTTCACAGGGTGAGCTAATAAGGTGAATAATCGGGCTTCCTTAATCTCTATATCATGTAATAAACTGGGCTTTCTTATGGGGCTTGATACATACACAAAGTGGGCTTGGTGGAGTTCCTACATCTAGGACTATGTGTTCTTCTAAAGGGATTGGGTGGCCCCCTCAACACCTAAGTGGGCCTTGGGTATAGACACTAAACTTTAGGTAGTCACATGTATCTAGGTGGGCCACATCTCCTATGGAAGGCCCGATATGAATACAAGGTGGGCTCTAAGGTTTGGATAATCCTACAAGGTATGGTGGAAAGCACCATCATTAAATGGGGGCCCAACGGTTTGGGTAGCCCAACTAGGGAAAGATGGGTATCACTAACATTAATGGGGGGCTAATGGTTTGGGTTAGCCCAGTAGGGTGAGATGGGTTTCATTAATGGGGGCCCAACGGTTTGGGATAGCCCAATAAAATGAGATGGGTCATAGTAATAACAGTGGGGGCCCAACGAATTGGGTTGGCCCATTAAGAGGAGATGAGAATGGACCTAACAACGGGCCTTAGGGAGGATTACAACATGGATAGTTAACATCATTGCCCTTATAATGTGAACGTTTAACCACCATTACTCCCAAGGTGCGATCCATATCGAAATCGGAATCATGACAGGGCTCCCGACCCTCCAATTATCTCGAAAATGGATGGACAACATGTGCCCATCACTCACACATGGTGGGCCTGCATAAGGTAACCCCATGGTGGGCATATAATCCATAAATTAGGGTGGGCCTCTCAAGGCAATGGGGCCCACGACCTTAGAAAAACAGATGAACAGTGTGAATATAACACATACATCATGGAGGAATCTCTTATCATAATTCGGCCTCATATAAGGGCCTCGAATACATCACATCGGGCCTCACACAAGGGTCGCATATACATCACTTAGGCCTCATACACGGGAGCATATACATCACAATGGGCCTTAAACACATGCCGCATATACATCATAATGGGCCTCAAACACAGGCCACATATACATTACAATGGGCGTCATTACATGGGCAGCATATACATCACATTGGGCTCCAAACACGGGCCGCATATACATCATAATGGGCCTCTCATACATCACATCAGGCCACAACCCACAGGCCTCAAATACATCACGATGGGCCTCATATCTGGACCTCAAATACATCACAACGGGCCTCATATTTGGGCCTCAAATACATCATAATGGGCCTTGTCATAAGGGCCTCATATACATTAGGTGGGCCCTGCATCACATGGGCATTCTATACATCAAGATGGGCCTCATCACGGTGGGCCACATGGTTGGATGACTTGCACGAAACAGATACATCAGTGGGTCCCGCATCCAACCTTTGGACGACAAGGACAAAACACATATCATAGTGGGCCCATTGTCCCATTTGGACGGTGGAGCTGAAACATATACATCAGACAGCCTGCACACGTCCAGATTGACAGATGGTGTGGATATAATAAATAAATCGTGGTGGGGTCCACGTCCTGAGATGGATGGTCGGACGGTGTGGATGTGAAACACACGCATCATGTTGGCCCACCGTCCAAAAATGTTAGATGGTGGATAAACACGTACCACATGATCAGACCCACCAAACATGCTGACGTTAATACAGCAGCTATATAGCTATTGTACACCATCCAATCCGTTTCAGAGAGGTGGGTCCCATGTGGGGCCCACCATAACATTTATTTTCCTCCAATTTGATCATAAGGTCACAAAGACCTGAATTAGGAGGAAAAAAATTTCATATAAATCCAAAACTTCTGTGACCCCAAACTGTTTCAATGGTGGACGTTCAATCTTTCACTGATTTTTGCAATGTGGTCCACTTGATAGATGGACCTGTCTTATTTTTCATCTCAAGCCTGCAAGGTGGATGGACGGTCTGGATTTAATGCATACCTCATGATCAGGCCGCACAACTAGTGATGTCTAAACAGATGGATGGTTAGGATGAAATGCATACTTCATGTGGGACCCTTAGAGCTTGTTGACATTAGTACAACAACTATAGCTGCTGGCCCACCGTCCAGATGATAGACGGCCGGGATATCACATACCTCGGGATTGGACCCACAGAACTTGTTGTCGTCAATACAACAACTATGTAGATGGTGGGGTCCACATGGATGGTTTGGATACAACCCATACATCATACGGGACCCACAGACTTGCGAATGTCATTACAATAGTTGTGCTACTCGTGGGGCCACAGATGGACAGTCTGATATAGCACATACCTCATGATGGAGGCTCACAGAACTACTGTCGTGAATACAACAGCTATATAGCTGATGTAAATACACAAGCCAATCCTCTCCCACAAAGGTGGGTCCCAGGTGGGGCCCACCATAATATATATTATATTATATTATATTATATTATATTATCTTATTTACTTATCCTTTTTTTGAGATACAATGTCTAGGCCTACCAAATCAGACCGGGCCCACCCAGAAATGATCTTAGAAAAATGGATGGACGGTGTGTAGATACAACACATGCGTCAAGGTAGGGTCCACATCAGTGTGGCCCACCAGTTACGGATCAAATGGATATTTGTGTTTTCCTTTCATCAGCACCTACTGCTAGACATCAACAGGCCTAGCTGATCCTGCCCCTTATGGCCACGCATGGACAGGTAGATGATAGACGGGGTGAATATAGATCACATACATCATCAGGTGGGCCATCATAAAGGAAGAGAGAGAGAGAGAATCGAATGGTAAAGGGAGGGGCTCCACCACTATGAGCCCTCCCTTAGAAATACAATTCGTACATCAAATGGGTCTCACCACATGTGGGCCCTCAAATCACAAGAATCAATGGTGGAGATCCCTTTTCCACAAAAAATGCAAGGTCTAGATGACCTTCTTGAAATGGAAATCAAATTAAACATCATGATGGGGTCCATGGAGAATGGCCCCATCACTGAATTCATATATGAACATGGTGGGCCATCGGCCACACCTAGGGTCCAAAGTGAGATCCATACCATCAATCGGTAGGCCCCACTTGGCCCATCATAAAAAAATACAATCTAACCTACAAATCACCCACCGATTGCTAATCTTCTTGGTTCTATGGCTTCCTTAGCTCCTTGGCTTCAACTTAGACAGAGGATGATGAAGATCGAGGACTAGCACGAGAGATGAGGGGGTAGGAAGTGGGCCAAACTAGGCTCTCCTTAGGAAGAGCTTGAATGATTTCTCCCTTGGGTTGCCCAGGAAATGGAATGAGAAAGAGAGAGAGAGAGAGGTGATGGAATGAAAATGGATTGGTGATGGGTGGTATGGGTTGTGTAAGAGAGTGACATGAGAGGCATGAGTTGTGTTGACTTTTGGGTAAGAGAGGGATGAGTGTTATACTTGATTGATTGATGAGATTGATTTGATAGATTATAGAGATTCTCTTCTCGGGATTTGCAACATGTAGTGTTTTCTCGAAATAAATGCGGGCCCACAACTCCTGGCTTGGGTATCACATAGGTGTGAAAGATGCAGCGTTGGAACTGCGATGATGACGTGGTCACTAAGGTACAAGTCTCGGGTTGAGTCGACTCAGATATATGGGATGCGACTTAGGGTCATGCGCAAATGACAGTTACAGGTCGTGGGTCACCGGAATTCAACGGGGAGGATCGCAGAAGTCTATGGAATGGTACGGACTAGGATATGGGCCTTACATCAGTTTGATATTGAATTGTTAACTTGATGATTATTAAGCATGAAAGGAACCAACCTGAGAATTTTTCCCATCATGTTCAATGGGAAGAATTGAAAAGAAAAAAAGAAAATACCCAGCTGAAAAAAATTAGTTTTCATCGAAAAGGGCTGCCTATTAAAGATCTTTAAAAAGGTTGACATAGCGTGAAAGCCATCGATGGAAAAATCAAAAGCTGTAGGAATAAAAGAGGGAACTAAAAGATGAACTGTAAGGAAAGTTTTGGTTTAGGTTTTTGTTGTCCTGAATGCTCTTCTAATTATCAATGTTATCATGAAAGCGACGAATTGAACCTTTGATTGTGATAAGACTAAACTTCATTATACACCCATGGAACTCAATGTTTGGAATTGTTCTAATTGGAGGATTAATGCTTTGAACTTGATTATGAAACTTACCGAATGTTAGAGGAGAAGGTAATGCACAACATTGATGTATTTTAGAATTCTATTATCTGGATTGTTTTTTTTAAACCACTTGAGCTTATAAAAATTATCCCATGGTTCTCGAAATAATTTTCGCATACTTTGCTCTGGACTAGAAAAATGTTGGTTGGGGATTGTGTTCAGGGTCAAATATTGCATATTATCCCCCATTTATATCTTGGTTTTATGAACATGATAATGCTTAATGTTCTATTTTACTCATGTTTGTGTTACAAGGTGAATTTTAGAGCTTGGATTGAAAAGGGTGCTAAAAGAATGAATTTAATGCTTAAGAATCACTAAGGCAAACGATGGATCTTTGGAGACCAAGATTGAAGAATTCAAATGCCAAATATCTAAGAAAACCAAGTGATGAATGAAGTGAATCAAAGATTTGAAGTGAAGAAAAGGAATCCTGAAATTGTCCTAAAAAAGCATATTCTGAAACTCTGGGTCATTTTGTGAAATTACCAGAGTGAAGTCTATTTTGGGAAACTTCGCAGAGTGAAGTCTAATTTTTCAAACTGCGTAAATTTGAGGCGATTTCTAGAGTTTTCCAACTAGGTGCGAAAGTTGGAGTTATACAATTATAAATAGGACTCTCTAAGATGTTCCTAGGCTTCTTCTAGGGTTTAAGGAGTGGAGCAAAAGGGTGGAGAAGTCGTCATCAAGAGTTTTTCTTCATCTTCCTTAGTTGTTTTCATGTTTTTGTTAAGAGACATTCACTACACCAAAATGGTAGTTTTGGAACGTCCAGGATTTTGGTTCAGAAATGGCTCTAAGCCATTTCTGATTTGAAATGGTTATGAACCGTACCACAATTTGTTGTTGTTTTGATGGCTACGTTGTTATTTCCACAGTTTTATTGATGTGTCCTAATCGAGTGTTGGATCTTCCTAGTGTTCATTATTTAGATCTATTATTTTATTATAAAACATATGGACGGAATAGATTGGATTAGAACACTCTCAGTGGACCCCACAACCCCAAGTGTCACATTATTTTAGTTATGTCGTGGACTACCGAACCATTTTCACCCTCACATTATGCCTAAACCCTAGCCTCATTTCGCATTCGTCTTCCTCACCCTCTCCCTCTCTCAATCTCCCTCTCCCTCTCTCAATCTCCCTCTCTTTCGATCTCCCTCTCTCGATCTCAACCCTCTCTGGATCTCCCCCCCACTCTCCCTCCTCTCTCGATCTCCCTCTCTCCCGATCTCCCTCTCGCTCTCCCTCCCTCTCTCGATCTCTTGATCCCTGTTCGACTCTAGATCTGACAGTCCCCACATGGCATTGTAGAAGCAGTAGCAGCAACTCTGTATGGGGTATATCGCAGCTCTGAAAGATGACATGTAGAAAGACGCCATCGACTACGCTCTCTCTGTTCACATCTTTCCTTCCTTCCCCATTTTGCCCTTCATCTTTTCATCTTTTTATCTTCTTGTCCTTCCTAACATTTTTTCTTTTCTGCTGGGAAAATCGAATTCTTTTAGGTCATTGAGAAGTACGGCGTGGAGAAGGACATTGCCGAGTACATCAAGAAGGAGTTCTATAAGAAGTACAGCGCCACCTAGCATTGCATCATTGGGCACAATTTCGGTATTTTCTCTGGCATTTTCGTTCTAATTCTTCTATCATTTCTTCTTTTTTTGGGTCTTACTTATTTATGTTTCTTCGATCTGCCATTCATTTGCTTGTTTTATGTTTTTGGGAGTATTTATGTCTGCAATGTGTTTGTAGAATTGACTCAGAGGGTGGATTTTGAAATTTTGTTACCTGCTTGGGTGTTGATTATATGTAAGTGTTGTATGGGTGCCTTTTCTACACTTTCATGGATAGAATACATGCCAATATCGCATCGTGTGCGAGATCGGAGCTTTCCGTCAAGTGGGCCACACTGTTTGGGTGTCCTCGTTGGCAGATCAGGCCATTTGACTCCTCAGGTGGGCTAAAGTGTACAAAACAAATCAGTGGCTAGAAAAATTTGTTTTAGGCATTTGTTTGTTTTGCATGTCATGTGCCTACTGCAAGAATGAAATCAACTTGATTTTTAAGCCAAAAGATCTAACCAGTGTGGTGCACCTGATGGGGATCTCATACAAGTGTGCTACATAAGCATATGTGTCTGTGCACGTATCAGAGATGCTCTACACGTGTGGGCTTAGCTAACCTCTTAGCTTCTTCCATTGATCCTATGCGTTCAGAGAGAGATGTTAGAAGAATTCAAGTTGATGAAGAGGTAGATGTCTATATCGGGTTCTATTCAAAGTCCGGTGGTGATTTGAGAGGATTGGATGGCAGGATGGTCTCCTCCCTTGATAACCTATAGAATCTGGAAAACATCTCTTACCCCTCACATAGAGAGTCTTTCGAGACTGACAAGATACCCATGGGCCCTCTCAACTTCAGTGTTGATTAGCAGATGGTTGGTTGTCCAGTTGCTTTGTGGTCCTGCATTGTCTTTGGTATTTTTCAATGGCTCTGATTTACTTAAGGGTTTGTGATTACAGGAGCTAATAGGCTTGAATGTCACAATGTCAATGGTAGAGGTCGAGCCTATTTACATATTATTTGATTAATTACTTGTCGTGATATTTCTGAGCACTTATTTGTTACTTTTCATTCTTCTTGAAGCTAACAATTTAGTGTAAAACAAAAAAGAAGAGAGAAAAATAAAGAACAAAAAGCTAATAGTTCATTGGCTTGTGAAATATATTGGTGTATGCATTGCTGTTTTGGCTGCATGAGTAATAAAATTTAATTTTCAGGGTGGTAACTATAAAGGGATAGATAAGGCCTTGTCTAGTCGACAGCTTTATGAAAATTTCATTTTATGACCACGCAGTTTTCGAAGACTCATTTCATCTAAAATGTTATTTTGATGATAGTAGATATTTCTTATTTTTTCTTATAGCACTGTTTGGCTGTCCTGCACAAAATGCATTTTTTCCTGCACGTGCCTGGCTATGAGGAAAGTGGATGTGGGGAAGAGACCATCCATATAAATCTCTTGGTACAGGGGATGGCCTGTCTGATGAGTGGACTGGCTTGATTTTTTAATCAATTTTCTATACTGAATGGTTTATCTGTTTTCGTTGAAGGGTGGTCTCCCTGATGAGTGGACTCCCTAATAGTCTAGTCACCTTCATGATTGAGCATACTTTTTCATGTGTGATATGTATAAATTGCAGGGAGAGGGTGTGTGATCTAGCAAAATTTCACCTATCTTTCTAGCAAGCTTTCACCACCATTTTGAAAATGGTGGTGTACCACTATACGCATGCTTAATTTATGTTAATCTAGACCTTCCAAATTGCTAGCTCATTTGTGGATGGAGCATACACCAAAAAATTACCCTGAATTTTCTCTATGATTTGAGCCACTTACCATTTCAAGTTATGCGCTTTATCCAAAATGTGCACTACAATTTGTATGGTCTGAATAGCCATACATGAATACTGCATGGAGGAGAGTTGATACCATTTTTCAAAATGGTGCCGACTCTTCCATTGGGACACTAGCTGATTATCTTAGCCATTCATTTGATGGGCCACCATTTGTAAGGGTGGGAACCCCATCAGTATTAAGCATTAAGGGATTCAACATCATTGGAACCCCAAATAGTATGATTTAGATGTTTGTATGTGCATGCCATGTGTGGTAGATGCAGATAGTGGTGAAACTAAAGCTTAGTTAAATTGTTCCCTACAACATACATGTCATTGGAAACACTATAAAAAGTTATTTCAAAGCTCTTCATGTAAAATAATTTCATTGTCATAGTCCTGTGGATGACATGTTTATCAATTTAAAATCGTGTTTGTTTGAGACTATGGATGACCGTTGATTGAGTTAAATGGTGGAATGGGATTCATGTAGCCGATCCTATAGTTCTTGTTAGTTTAGTTTGTCTGTTCTAATATGTTCTTTAGCCCTTGATTGAGTTGTTCATTCTATTTCTTTATTGACTAGATCTTTTGGATCTTTTGGGTTGCGGTTGTCCTTGAACAGGGGGCAAAAATTCCCCATTTTGAAATGTTGAACTGGAATATTATATTATATTATTGATATTTAACTGGACGATATGTATGTTATACTCACCTCTTCAGTTTGTAAAGGTGGGAAACATGATTCTCTTGTCCAGGCTATTGGTTTGTTTGAGCTTGTTTCCAGCAAAATTCTTATAAAAACGGCTTGTAGGTGATCAGTTCTCTTTCATTGACTACTGCAACATTTTCCTTTGTAGGAACTCATTTAAAATGTGGGTGATATCTAAAGTTGAGTTGGGAGTAAAGGGATGCATCCTTTTTTTTTTTTTGCTACTGGTGTGCTGTAGTGGAGATGGTGAGAATATTTACCTATAGCCATTTTGACGCAGGACAACCCTAATTATGATGCATGCTCATGGACACAATTAAATAGAGGAAACAAAAGGAATAAATGATCTAAAATTCTAACAGTAATCATCATAACTGAGAAAATCATAAAAGAAACATGTAATGGAGCGGGCCATCACCACAACCATGGATTATGGAATTCAATTACTACTTAGGTTGGATCCGGCGAGGGATGAGACCTCCCGATCTTGCATTGTCACACCCAATCGATCAACGAAGATCACTAGTCCGAAGAACCAAGAAGTTTCTCGGATTAGGGATTTGAGAATTTGGGGGTTTAGGGTTTCGATCGGTTCTCAAGATTTTGATCAAAGAAGGATTAGCCAAAACTAGAAAATAGAAGGAAGAAAAGTATTACCTTGAAGAAGTTGGAGGGGCACAAGAAGAAATTAGAAGAAGAAGATCAAGGGAAGAGAAGAAGCACCATTAGAGAGAAGAGAGGAAGGAGGCAACCAAAGGGTTTGCTTTTCATTAATCAATAGTTAAAATTCGAGTTTAGGGCTTTAGCCCACTTAAATAAGCAAATAAAGACATAAAATTACTAAAATACCCCTAGAAAAGGCAAATAAAGACATAAAATTACTAAAAGATCCTTAACTAAGTCAAAAACGCGCAAATAACATAAGTATGGGAAAGTTTGGGCACTCGGTCTTCTTTCTCCAATCTTCCTTCACATGTGTCTTCCCTAAGTGGGGTCTTCTATATGTCCAATCACATGTGAAAGGTCTTCAGCTTCTCAATAGTCGCCTATCCACAAGGACGACACTTGTGGTTGGTGCTTTCTTCGTTGGTACACCTTGAATGCGCTTGTGTCCGCATCAATTCCCCTCGGGTGAGAAAAACTCGACTCCGACGAGTTGAAACTTTTGTAGCGCTCGAGTAGATCTAGATCAATACCCTTCAATGAGTCGCCCGACAGCCACATAGATTCAGACGATGGTTTGTTCTTCTACTTGACAAGATACCTTTGAAAACCCCCATCTCTCATAGATACTATCTCGTCATCTAAGATTTCTTCAATTGCTTCTTTATGGGTAATGGGTGGAGGAGGGGGTGGAAGAGGTTGGGTAGCAAACTCAGAAAAAGGCCATGAAAGGAATGATGTATCAACAATGGGAGTATGGGCACGGACTAGATCTTCCACATTAAAAGTTGGATTAATGCTCATTTCAGGTGGAAGGTCAACCCGATACGTGTTGGACCTAACCTTTTGTAATATCTTGAATAGTCCAGCACTACGCGCTTGTAATTTCTTTGCAGATCCTTGAGAGAATCACTCTGGCCTTATTCGTACCATTACATAGTCTCCTTCTTGAAATTCTTGCACTCTACGATGAGAATCAGCTGAAACTTTATGATCATCATTGTTCTTATTTAACCGCTATCTAATATGTGTATGCAAATCATGAATATGGCGTGCGAATGCATCGGCTGACTCAGACAACCTTTGGGTAATAGACATAGGTAAGAGATCTATGGGCATTCTAGGTTTATAATCACTTACAATTTCAAAAGGACTCAACCTTGTAGATCTATTAACTGACCCATTATAAGCAAGTTCAGCAGTTAGTAAAATTAGGTCCCAAGTCTTAACATGTTCACCCATTAGACAACGTAGAAGATTTTCAAGGCTACGGTTTACCACTTCAGTTTGACCATCTGTTTGTGGGTGGTAAGCAGTAGAAAATTACAAACGAGTTTCCATAATGTGCCACAGTGTCTTTCAAA
Organism: Magnolia sinica; assembly: GCF_029962835.1. Classification (NCBI taxonomy): domain Eukaryota; kingdom Viridiplantae; phylum Streptophyta; class Magnoliopsida; order Magnoliales; family Magnoliaceae; genus Magnolia; species Magnolia sinica. Next base: position 53,583,994 of record NC_080585.1, on the reverse strand, counting down.
AATAGTTAGTAAATCGAACATCACGATCAAACACTATGGTTTTAGGTAACCCATGGAGACGTACCACACCATCAAAAAAGAGACGATCAACATGAGACGCATCTGACATCTTTGAACATGGGAGGAAATGCGCTATTTTAGAAAAATGGTCCACAATGACAAAAACGGAATCGTGCTTTTTTATAGTCTTGAGAAGCCCAAGCACGAAGTCTATACTAATGTCCTGCCACAAAGCATGTGGCACTGGCAATGGCGTGTACAGCCCAGTATTTTGCTTTCTTTGCTTTGCCAGCTGACATGTTCGACATTGCCCTAAAACTTTGACTACGTCTCGCTTGAGGCTTGGCCAATAGAAACGATCTTCCACGAGGGCAATGGTCTTATCACGACCAAAATGGCCAGCTATCCTTCCTGAATGAAGCTCCCAGATGAGGAATTCATGAAGGGACATACGGGGAATACAAAGTCTGTCTCCCTTGAAAAGAAAGCCATCTTTAAGAACATATTCACCCATAATATGCTGGTCACTAGAGAGTGACACGTAAGTACCCCAAAAATCAGGACATATAGGGTATTCATCTTTCAGTTGCTCAAATCCGACTACCTCTACACTCAAGGAGTTGAGCAACGCCACTCTCCTACTAAAGGCATCCGCTGGTTTGTTTTCAACCTCGGCCTTGTGTTTCAAAACAAATGAATATTCCTGAAGAAACGCTACCCACTTGGCATACCTTGGGTTGAGTTTCTTCTGAGAATGTAAATATTTCAAAGCCTCATGGTCAGAAAACAAAACGAATTCTTGCAGTAGGAGGTAGTGTCGCCAATGTTTCAGAGATTGCACTACCGCATAAAATTCTTTATTGTAAGTGGAGTATTTTTGTTTTGTCTCATTCAGTTTCTCACTGAAATAGGCCACTAGGTGTCCTTCTTGACTCAACACTCTACCTATACCGACACCAGACGCATCGCATGCTACTCCAAAGACTTTAGAAAAGTTAGGTAGACGCATGACAGGAGCTTCCACCATCTTGCCCTTAATTTCTTTAAAAGCCTTGACGGCGGCTTTAGACCACACGAACTCTCCCTTTTTCATGCACTCGGTAATGGGAGCCATGATCATGCTAAAACCCCTAATGAACCGACGATAAAAAGTTGCTAGGCCGTGAAAACTTCACACCTCATGAATGTTCCTTGGTTCTAACCACTCAAGTATGGCCCTGACTTTTTCAGGGTCTGCGCACATCCCTTCAGATGACACTATAAATCCTAAGAACAAAACTTAGCTAGACATAAATGCACATTTCTTAAGATTAGTGTACAACTTTTCCTTCCTAAGGACACCGCAGACCCTTTTTAAATGTTCAAGGTGTGATTCCTTAGTGGTACTATAAATAAGAATATCGTCAAAGTACACCACTAGGAATTTTTCCATGAACGGCCTCAAAGCTTGTGTCATCACCCACATGAAAGTACTGGGTGCGTTAGTCAAGCCGAAGGGCATGACCAACCACTCATACAACCCATCTTTCATCTTAAACGCCGTCTTCCACTCATCTCCTGGGCGTATACGGATTTGGTGATATCCACTCTTGAGGTCTATCTTAGAGAATATAGTGGACCTGGCCATCATATCAAGCATATCATCAAGTCTAGGTATAGGGAACTTATACTTGACAGTAATTTTGTTTATGGCACAGCTGTCCACACACATGCGCCACATGCCGTCTCTCTTTGGCGTCAACAATGCAGGCACGACACACGAGCTCATACTCTCTTGGATGAAACCCTTTTGCAGAAGCTCATCAACTTGCTTCCTCAACTCTACATGCGTTGCATGGTTCATCCTGTAGTGAGAAAGGTTCAGTAAAGTAGACCCTGGGACAAGATCAATGGCATGCTGTATGTCCCTCATAGGTGGCAACTCATTCGGTAAGTCTTCAGGAAATACATCACTGTATTCCTTCATGACCGAGGTTATCTCACGGGGCAACTCTGATGGAACCTCAGGTGTAATTTCTCTAGCCACAAGGGCATACACCATAGAATCCTCCTTAGCCTCTTTTTCAAACTCTCTTGCGCTGATTATATGTAAAGACTTAGGTTTGGATTTCTCCACTTCTCTAGGCTCAGTTGCCTTCTCATCCTTCTTCTTCCCTAGTGTATTCTCAGGTGGCATGGTATTAAGTTTGATCTTTTTACCATTATATATAAAAGTACACGCATTCGAACAGCCAAAGATCATGACATCATTATCGAATAGTCACAGTCTACCTAGGATAACATGTCCCACATCCATAGGTAAAACATCGCACCATAGGGACTCTTTGTATGACCCAAACTCGATGGGGACTAGACATTGCTGGGTGACAGGTAGGGATGTCTTGTCAACCCAAGAAACTTTATACGGGTTTGGATGAGGTGTGGATTTCAGTTTTAAGCGATCTAAGGTGCTAGTGGAAATCACATTCTGACAACTTCCACTATCCACTATCATCTTACAATTCTTTTCACCACACTTGGCAATAGTGTAGAAGATAGTGCTTCGACGCCAGTCAGCACTACTTCTAGACTGAGCTAACACACGCTTGACTACTACAAACGTTGCTTCTCCATCCACTTCTTCTTCATCAGTAAGTCCTCCTTCAGGGTGATACTCTTCAACTTCATAATCACCCTGGTCATCTCCACCCTTGTGGGACTCGCCTATAACTAAGGCTCTCCCACGACTCTTCGTAGGACACTGATTAGACATGTGGCCAAGGTTGCCACACTCATAGCACCTCACTTAGCTCATGTTACTAGGACCGGCACCAAGAACCCCTTTACCCTTGTCCTCCCTAAGCCTAGGTGGAATTTTCGCCTGTGCCCTAGGTTGACTACCAATATTAGGTCTAGTTCCTTGGGAACTAGATCTAACACTGGAGTCTTGGGACTCAAAACGACGAACGACATGAGCCTTCAGATATTGCTCTAACTCCTGCACGACTTGATATGCTTCATCTAAGTCCGTTAAGGGCCGAGTAATAAGCTCGCGCTGAAGATCCGCACAAAGGCCCGTCTTAAAACGCGATAGCGTTACTAGAGGATCTTCTCGAATATCACATCGCATCACATACTCTTCAAATTTAGCGATGTAGTCAGCGGCAGGCATTGACCCTTGGCGTAAGGATTGCCATTGGTCAAGGAGCTTCTGACAGTATGAGAGAAGAAGGTACTTCTCCTTCAACTTCTCTTTCATCTCATACCATTGTGTGATAGGGGCTCTACCAACTCTCTCTATCCTACGCTCGGTGTTGGTCCAGAAGAGCTTGGCTTGACCTACAAGCTTCATCTTAACAAACCGCATTTGACAGTTTTCCGACATGCCATACCACTCAAAGTAGTGGTCCATGTCAGCAACCCAGTCAAGGAAGGCCTTGGGATCCAAGCGCCCATCAAAACTCGGGGCCTCAACTCTCACACTCTTCATCGCACGCTCATTTGGATCATAGCGGTCTTGATGACCACATGTGGCTCGTGCCTCTCGCACCACACTACGACCATTACCACGATCTTTATCCTCACTACCACCACGTGTAGCAGCGCGTTCTTCAATGATTCCTTCCACTTGGGAGTGCGCATCTTCCCCTACAGCGGGGTTTTCCTTTTGGGACGCCTCTAGTTGCTCCACCTTAGTCATGGTAGTGGTAATTTGGTTCTCAAGGCGGAAAAACTCACGCCTTCGACCCACTTCTAGGGCTGTTATCTTTTGTATCAATTGAGCAAGTTGCTCAGATAACTGCTCGTTATTCATGGTAGGTTGAAGTCCGAAACCTCTACCTCTTCTCGTGGGCATACAATGAAGACTTGAACCAAACTCTACCTAACTAGATTACTAGGTGTTATGACTTTCAAGATGAATGCGATGAATGCAAAACTACTATGAACTGACACAATTAAGTTGAAACAGGAAACAACTCAAATCTGGAAATTTTCTAGATTAGGAACTTTCTAAAATTGGAAAGTTTCTAAATTGAAAACTTTCTAAACCTGGAACTTTCCTAAGTTAAACCTAAAAATCAAAACTCTAATTTGATAACTCGATCTAGACAAAAAACCATGCAAGCCTAAGCTTTGGTACCAAATTTGAAGCAGGACAGCCCTAATTATGATGCATGCTCATGGACACAATTAAACAGCGGAAATAAAAGGAATAAATGATCTAAAATTCTAACAGTAATCATCATAACTGAGAAAATCATAAAGAAAACATGCAATGGAGCGGGCCATCACCACAACCATGGATTATGGGATTCAATTACTACTTAGGTTGGATCCGGCGAGGGATGAGACCTCCCGATCTTGCATGGTCACACCCAATCGATCAACGAAGATCACTAGTCCGAAGAACCAAGAAGTTTCTCGGATTAGGGATTTGAGAATTTGGGGGTTTAGGGTTTCGATCGGTTCTCAAGATTTTGATCGAAGAAGGATTAGCCAAAACTAGAAAATAGAAGGAAGAAAATTATTACCTTGAAGAAGTTGGAGGGGCACAAGAAGAAATTAGAAGAAGAAGATTAAGGGATGAGAAGAAGCACCATTAGAGAGAAGAGAGGAAGGAGGCAACCAAAGGGTTTGCTTTTCATTAATCAATAGTTAAAATTCGAGTTTAGGGCTTTAGCCCACTTAAATAAGCAAATAAAGACATAAAATTACTAAAATACCCCTAGAAAAGGCAAACAAAGACATAAAATTACTAAAAGACCCCTAACTAAGTCAAAAACGCACAAATAACATAAGTATGGGAAAGTTTGGGCGCTCGGTCTTCTTTCTCCAATCTTCCTTCACATGTGCCTTCCCTAAGTGGGGTCTTCTATATGTCCAATCACATGTGAAAGGTCTTCAGCTCCTCAATAGTCGCCTATCCACAAGGACGACACTTGTGGTTGGTGCTTTCTTCATTGGTACTCCTTGAATGTGCTTGTGTCCGCATCACATTTGCAATTGGATTTCCTTACTAAAGATGGAGTGACTAGTGCATCAGTCATTGCCTGCTCTTAGTATTCTATTTTCAATCTTTTCTTCTCAACAAATACTGTTACTGTCCCATCTAAGATTTGAAGCAAAACAGAGAGAAACTCTAATTGGACTTCCTTACTAAAGATGGAGTGACTAGAGCATTAGTCATTGCCTTCTCTTAGTATTCTATTTTCAATCTTTTCTTCTAAACAATTACTGTTACTGTCCCATCTTAGATTTGAAGCAAAATAGAGAGAAACTCCAATTGGACTTCCTTACTAAAGATGGAGTGACTAGAGCATCAGTCATTGCCTCCTCTTAGTATTTTATTTCCAATCTTTTCTTCTAAACAAACATTATTACTATCCCATCTCAAATTTGAAGCAAAACAGAGAGAAACTCCATGTTAAAAAAAAAAAAGAACTCTTTAAAAAAACTTTTCTGTTACACGCTCATTATCTATCACTGTGCTTTCTCCATGTAGAGACCTCAGCTTTAACAGCCTGACTGGCGATATTCCAAGCTCCTTTGAAAGCCTTGCAAGAATGGATTTCATGTAAGTCTAACATTATCAAATGAAAATTTGCTATTTGAGTCAATGCTTACCCTTGATAATAATGAAGTGAGGATTTTCTTTCTTTCTTTTTCTTTTTCTTTTTTCTTTTTCCTCCATTTAGGTATTTAATTGGGAATATGCTGACTAGGCCTATACCTGGATGGATCATAAAGAAATAATAATCTTACTCATTAGACTAATTTCCTTAAATGCAGGTAGTTTTGCACTGAAGAATCAAATGCTGGATGACAGAATATTCTCCAAATTGCATCTGAATTTGCAACGCCTCCTGTAGGTATTTTCTCAATCTCTATACACATTGCCTTAGAGAAAAATATGTACAAAAGGTGCTTACCCAATCACAAGGCAAGCGCACTAAATAGGAAAACTCCACAAACATCACTACTTGTGGCCGCACCTAGCACATGTGGGACACCTAAGCTAACCGTAAGGTGTGACTGATTGTGTAGATGACTTGGTCCAGAAATCAAGTGGATCACTCATTAGGGAACCACTTGTGTGTATGAATGCGAAAACCAAAGTAGCCCCGGTATTGTGGATGTTATCCATCCAAGTGGGGCTCAATAGAGCAATGATCCCAGATTTACAAATAAAAATAAATAAATAAAAATTGAAGAGAATGCCAATTATGTGTTAGATGCCCCATTTGTTTGGATATCAAACTTAAATATTTAAGTATCTTTTAAGAAAAAATAATTTATTTCGGTCCTTTTTATTTATTTTTATTTATGTTATTGCTTTTCAAGTTCCAAAAGCAACCTATCTTTTATGAATAATCTTATCCATCTATTTTTTTTCATTCTTCTGACTGGATGGTGTGGATTATCCCATCAGTATGACTTTTTCAGGGCAGCCTATGAAGTGGAGGTAGGGTTGATGGCTCTGCCCCAGGGCCCAGCTTGGCATAACCATTCTAGTTTGGAACCCACCTATTTGAATTGAAAATAAGTGTACACTGTTTAAAATGTTGGTCATGTATAATAAAAATTCTCTTCCTAAATATGTGGGGCTGATGATGGTGATAGTCCTTTCCAAATGAATTCCCTCTTTGGTGTTTATGGTTCTCATTCTAGTTTTGTAGCTAGGAATTAGCTACAATGGATTTCCAAGAGGTTGTGCAGATGACGAACTTCCTTGGGCAAAGGTTAGTTTACCCGTTTAACTTGATGATTTGTTCTTTCATAGGTGTTCCCTAATGTATCCTTTTCTTTATTTTCATATTTCAAAAATCTAGGACTGGAGACCCATTGGAGACAATATCCATAAGTCATACTAATGCATCTCCTTCAAAGTCCATTCCTTATTTCTATCTCATTGATGTTGACATGTTTCCTTTTCCCATGACCCATGGAATTTAATCTCTTCTCTAATTGATCCATTGAAGATGTCATTTACGTGAACATGTAGGTTGGCAAATAAATAAGCAGACCTTATACACTTATTTTGGATTTATGCGTCGGATTAGCATAATAGACCACATTTTGTTGCATGACCTGTCTGTCATTGCATTGACCCTCTTCCATAGTTCGATGTTGGGGTTGAGCTCATTGCTCAATTGATGGTGCTCTAAGCTTCACCCTTGAGGTCACAGGTTCAATCCCAGCTTACCCATGAATAAGGCTTCTATGTTAGAGAAGGTAACAATGTAACAGATGAACTGACTCTAACTGAAGTGGTTTTAACTGTTCCATGAGAGGGTGAACTGCCATGTCCTTCAGATCATTTTAACATTATCATGTCAGTATTAATACCAAATATTGAATTTGATCTTGATCTTTTCTAGCATATGGAAATACCTTTTCACGACGAGAATGATACTAATAACGAAGAAGAAGTGGAGGTTGCTGATGAGTTTGACAACGACTTTGATGAAGATGTGAGTATTTTTACATTTTTTTTTTTTAACGTGATCCATCACATTGTAGAGTGCACCTGGTGAATGGTTTGGATCATCAGAAGCCTGAATGGTTTGGATCATCAGACGGTGGGACTAAGTGAATGAAGAGCTAAAATATACAATGATCTCAGCCAATTTATCAACATTTTCACCTGGGCCAATACTCTATACAGGTGGGTCACACCTTCCAACGATCCATACCATTCATTCAGTATAATCATTCCCATCATCAATTGGCAATGTTGCACAAAAGTCCTCCATAAAACAATCAAATAAATTTTGGCTGTTGCCAAAAACTGGTTTGAAAATAATAATCAATAGTTCATTCTTTACTTTTTCACTTGTACAGGCACTGTTGTGGACAAAGCAATTTGCCACCCGCAAAACCACGACCACGACTTCTACATGTGTTCACACGCAGAAATGATTATAAGATTTGATATGGAGCTGACCTTTGTGTTAAATTGTGGGAAGTCACCATCCATCCTGCCCTCGATTGATTGCAGCACATGGTCTTTTTATTGTGCTCATATCCATAGACAAGCCGAAAGAATTGGTCCACAATTAATCAAGGTGGGTGTGGATTTCTTACTCTTGCGTCATCTTTTCCTTTAAACAGGGAGCAATGCGCCCTACTCACTACCATGTTTTGCTGGATGAGATTGGCTTCTCCCTTGATGATCTTGTGCATTCATTGTCCTATGTGTAAGAAACCTTTCCCCTCCCCTCTTTTGTATACAGTGACTTTATTTATGTCCTTACAATGTATGGGTAAATGCCAAAATCATTCATGGTATTGCTCTACATCCATTCAGATATCAGAGTGCATCCAATAGCAATGGAAAAGGGAGTTGCTAAAATTATTCATGGTTTTCTAACAAGTTGTTGGTAAAAATTATTTGTTTCACTCAAATTATTTACCTCTACTATATACTGTATATAATGCCAATAGCTTTGCACATTTTTTCCTTTGCAATTAGTCTTCATAGCTTGGTTAAGAGATGGTAAATTCATCATAAAAGTGTTGCTCCTTGACAAGGAATCATTGAGGTTTTACTACTGCTTCCTTCACTTTTCTAAATGCGAGTAGCCTGCCCGACTTCTCCTCGCCTTCCCTACATGTGGAGTGGACGAAGAGGAGACAGTGATGCTCTGTGCAGTCCACTATGATGTATATGGAAAATCTACTTTGTCCATCAGGTGAGAACTATTATTTGAACTGTATAAAAGAAAATCCCAATTACAAACTCACATGGTCCACACCAATGGGAACAATGTAAAGTTGTTCCCAAAACCTCTGAATTTACATGGTGTGGCCCACCTGAGTTTTTATCAGGCTGACTTTTCTATCTTCTCTTCATCCTGGTGAGTTAGACCTGATTAACAAGTTGAATGAAAGATACCCCACATGGTGGCCAACACAAAAACCTGTGTTCTTCATCCCATTCCCACTATTCCATGTGGTGTGCCCCATCTGGGTTGTGGATCTGGTTGATTTTTTACATGATGGACAATGTTACATTTAAATAGTTGTAAATGACTCTCTCTCTCTCTCTCTCTCTCTCTCTCTCTCTCTCTCTCTCCATTCCCTTGCTCCACTTGCATCACACGTGCCATAACCCTGATTTTACATGATTCCTCCTTTTTTGTGCAAGACTTATATTAACGACTACTGTGTTAATAGGGAATTTGGGCTGACATGCTTTGTGGGACACTGATGCAAACCTTAATCTTACTTGGGATCATTTGGAAAACCAATTGGAAGAAAGAGGTGAAGTTACTAAATTGCAACTCCCTTTTGCATGCTGAATCCAGACCGCTCATCTGGTGGGTACTGGTGTGGATGGTGTAATTTAGTGAAATTATGATTATTGGACTATCATGTTCATCCCATTTATGTTGATGTTTTGATTGTGACCTATTGATTATTTTATCTTAATTTGAAGGCCCGATGGTTCATTCTCGATGGTTTTTGAGGGGTCTTTTTGGGAGCTTAGATTTCTACTCTGTAATTCAAATGTGGCTATGCATATTATTTACTACTTTCTCTCATATATTATTGTGCCTTATTATTTTTAGGTTAAAGCAACCAATCCAAAGAAACATGTACAGTGTGCGTCCTAACATAGGCATTGTTTTGCTTGGGATGATATGCAACATTACAGGTGATCTTCTAGTTTTAGTTGTTGAATAGTCACTCTTTTGCATGTTTAGCTTTTGAATCTTTATGTTGTTTTTTGGCTAATCAAATTGCTTACCGTCTTTGTTTTGATTTAATAGTTACAATGCAAGCCCAAAAAGAAGCTCTGCCTAGATATGCAATGCAAAGACAAGTTCCTCTTTCGGAGTGTCATTGCAGGTTCCCTTGTGTTTTCTCTAGGGGTGGAACACATAATGGAGGATTATTTATTTATTTTTAGTGTATTCGGGCAATTGTAAACTTATTGTTGTAAATATATATAATTTTTATTATAAAGTTCTACCATATTTGTTCAATATTAAATTTAAATTGTATATAATATTCTTTAGTTTTTAAATATTCAAAGATATGTATAACTTTTATTGGCCATTTGGAAATAATGAAAAATACCATTCCTAAAATTTAATATCTGACCATTGGTAACATTAAGGACGGTTCAAAATCGTTCCTAAAATTTCATTCTTAAAATTTAAAATTAACCGTTTACAACCTTAAAATCTGAAATGGTACTTGATACGGTATTGAACTGTTCCAGTTTTTTTTTTTTTTTTTTTTTTTTTGCGATGCCTCTTTTAGGAACGGTTTAAAACCGTTCCTACGGATTTAGGAACTGTTTTAAACCATTCCTAAATAACATTTTTGATGTAGTGATTGGTCCAATAATGTCTATGGTTGGCTAAACCTCTTAGTTAAGGCTAAAAGGTGAAGCTTGTACCATAATGGGATGTTTCCATTGCTTTGATTCATGTTTATGTTGAACTCCATGGATTCTAATTTAATATTTAAGGAATACTTTCAGTTTTTAATGGTTTATTATGACCAATTTACAGTTGATCAATAATAGCTTTGAGTACCTTCTTTTCCTGATTTGAGATTGTGAAATTAGTAAGTCTTGTTGTTCATCGTCATCCCTTGGGCATGGTAGGGTGATGGAATCCTTCCTAATCTTCACAATTCTCCTGCTTTGAGATTATGAGATTGGTAAATTCTGTTGTTTGCCATTGTTTCTTGGGCATGGTTTGGTGATGGAATCCCTGCCAATTATTATAGTTCTCCTTCATTGAGAATTAGGTCAATGGAAGTTCAGATTTGGTTTTATTGATATATTTTCCAATTGGATAGGATAGGACTTCAATTCTAATTGTGTTACTTGAATCAAGCAAGAGGGCTCCCTGATCACTATAAGTGGATCCTTGGAAACCCTAGTTCCCACCTTTAGATTCTTAGTTTTAATTACTATATTCACAATTACTCTCTTAATCACTTCGGAATTAGTTTCACATCTTCTAATTCTACTTCTAGTTAATTTCAGAAACGTACAAGTTTTAGTCCCTGTGGCTTTGACTTCGGTCTTACCAAGATATTACTACATCACGACCCTACACTTGGGGTTGTGAACATTGGTCTATTTCATAAGTTGACCTAGATACTTACTATTTTTTCACCCAACAATAAGCCCCCCTTACTTCTCAAGCTGATCTATAGAGGCTCAGAAAGTAAGTCCAATATAGCTAGGTCAGGTTATATGTAGTTTAGGTCAAGCTACGTCATCATAAATGCTAGCTATGACATCCAGCACGGTCTCTAAGCGTGTCAGTAACTGAACATGGCGTGTTGTTTCGTGGTTCGAGGTCACATGGGGTGTCAGGCCACCGTTTCAGTGACAGACTAATGAGAACGTGACACGTGGCCAATACTCGATATTGGGGTAGAGTAATGTATGAGGTCACACCACGTGTCAGCAAGGGGTAGTCGAAAGGAGGCCAGACGGCCCAACATTGATGGGCGTGCTCAAGTGATGACATGTGGCCTCCCTATATAAGGGAAGCCCTAACCCTTTGTCGCCTCTATTTGCATTCGCCCTTTCTGTCTAGTCGTCTTCCCAAGTGTCGAATAAGCAATTTCTAGTGACTGTAATCATCGATGTCTGGGAATTTGTTTCCTCCCCTGTGAGCTCTAAAACTTGCCCCCTCCTTTCTTTTTCCCTTTTAATTAGTGAGTATCAACAGTTATAAAAAGCTGCAATGTCGGACTCTCTGAGTTCAGGGGAGGGGTCCTCCGATGGTGATAGTGGGGCCAGTAGCCTTTGAGTGATGTCGAACTCACCATCGCCACTGGTGATGATGGCAAACATTAATTTCATGACATCACAGGTGATGGAGCAGTACTCGGCAGAGAGGCCGGTTGATGTAGAGTGTGACCTTTCCGGTGAAGAGGACCTGAAAGGATTTACTGGCGAAGAGGGTTAGAGAGGTCCTGTGCCCTTGACCCTCACTGAAGAGGATTGGCTCGAATCAGGCTCGGATATCACTTCCCCAAGTTTTTAGTTCTTCAGATTCCCTCATCGGACGAGCTTCCTGACCAGCCTCTAGAGGGAGTTGTCGCGATCTTCTAGGTTGCCCTTCAGTGTGGCTTGCGGCTTTCTCAGCAAGGTCTGGCAAGGCCTTTGCTTGCCCGCCTGAATCTGGCCCCATGACAAATGATTCCCAATAGATGGAGGGCTCTCATCGACTGCGCGGTTCTGTGGTCTGAGCTAGAGCAGCCCTAGCTAACCATTGAAGAGTTCCTTCATCTATACCAACTGAAGCCGAACAAGCTGTAGCTCGGCTGATACTATCTCTCTACCTGGCGGGAGACTGGAGGGAGACTTATTACTGATCCTCCATCATCTAACAAGAACTGGAGGGATAAGTGGTTTTGGGCTTTTGGATGCTGGGAGGTAGCCGACCTACCTCTAGCCTCGGATCAGCACTGGGTCCCCACAACATTTTTCGACCTAAGTATTCCTTGGTTGTAGTTGTTTTTTAGCTCATCCTTGTTTGGCCAGTCTTCGAATTCTCTTAACCCATTGGTTGATGTTTTCTATTGCAGTTGTCCTTAAGCATCCTCTATTGCTCGACATTGGATCACTTGCTTAGATCAAAGGGGCGAAAGAACTAGGAGAGGACAAGAGGTCTTGGAGGGTACTTCTCCAACCAGTGTTTCTTCTCAAATCAGGCTTGGACCTCGCTCTTACTGATAAGAACTTCGATAAGACCCCCGGCCGAGCTTTGGAACTTAGGAATTTTTGTGGATTTTCATAACTGATTTTCTTTGTGTTTCACTTGTAGAGTTGCCTGAAGCTCGTCCTCTGCGCAGGCCTACTTACAAGCTTTAGGTGCGTCCCTGAGAGGAGCTAGCAACACCGAAGAGGAAGAGGCAGAAGACCTCCTCTAAGAGCAAGGGGAAGGTCGGCTCCTCTTGTCCAATTGTGTTGGAGGTGGAAGGAGAAAGAATAGAGGTGGTGCCCTCCTCTGACATTGCTAGAATGGTGGGGACGACCGTTCTGGATGGAGCTTCCTCTGCCGAGGCATAGGGGGTTCCCGAGGAAGCTTGCCCTTCAAGGGCAGGAAAGGTAGCTCACCCTTCTGGAGCGCAAGGGGAGCATAAGGGTCTCCGTTGAACTGTTGAGAGATCCTTCCTTAGGCAGAGTGTCACGAGCTTAAGGCGAAGTTCAGAAATTTGTTCGACTTCCCAATAAAATCAGCTCTTGCATTCGCGACTATGAGTCTCCTTGTGGTAATTAGATCTTCCAATGCTCGGTCGTTCTTTATTTTCAGTTGCTCAACTTCTTCTTACTTTTTTATCTTGTAGCTCTCCCTGTGCATGTTGAAGGAGTGTGCTGAGGTTGCTTAGCTTCGAGAGTAGATAGGTGAGGCGAGCAAAAAGCTCAAGCAATTGGAAGCTCTGGCTACAACTGCGAAGGCCGAGCTAGAGGCCGCGAGGAAGCTTATTGGAGAGGCTTCTGCAAAGTCGGTTCAGTGGGAGGCCGAGCTTAAGGCGAAGCTCAGGGAATCAAAGACGAAGGTTGGGGAGGCTGGGGTGAAGCTCAAGAAGCTTAAGGCATGGAATCGAGCCGCTTTAGCCAAAGCTAGGGAGGACACAATCAAGGAGTTCAAGTCTTCCCAGGCGTACAAGGAGGATAGAAATGCCCTCTATCGTCAGGGCTACACCAAGTGTGTTGAGACCATGAAAAAGGCCTTTCCAGAGCTAGATCTCTCTGGCTTTGATGAGACTGAATCTGTCTCCGATGCATCGGGTGATGAGGTAGCTCTTGAGCAGACCCTCGAGGCTTGAAGATCGGCTTCCCTTGCAGTGCTTTTTTCCTAGGCTTTGGAATCCCTTTCCCTTTGTTCTGCAATACCTTACCCTTTTTATATTAATGTAAACTGATGCAAGTGTGCCCTTTAAGGCTTTGACTAAAGTAAACGCGCCCTTCAAGGCTTTATTAATGAAAAGTTGTTCATTTTTGGAACGATATTCCTTGTAGATTTTTTCTAATTTAATTAGATCACACTCAATTTTGAATAGATCTAATCGGGCTCAATTCAAATAGGCTAAACCTTGTTGGATTCGTTTGGTCAGGCCTTGGTTGAACCTTAGTTAGATCTGATAGGTCGGACATAGGTTGGACCTTGGTCAGATCCAATAGGTTGGACATAGGTCAGACGTAGGTCAGACCTTGACCAGAGCCGATAGGTCAGATCTGGTAGACATAGTAGGTCTAGTAGGAACCAGGTTGTGAAACTTTATTAGTACTGGCTTGAAGTTGTTCGTCGTACAATAAGCTTCGCGCTAATCTACTAAGGGTAATAAATCTTGAGATGTTTAGCGTTTAAGGATGCGGTAGGAGCTGACCATCCAGATTTTCCAGTCAGTATGAGCTAGGTTGGCTTGTACTTATTACTATGCAGGGTCCCTCCCAATTTAGGCCAAAGGTCCCCGATCCTGTTTTTTGGTGATTTGAAAGGTCCTTCGAAGGACTAAGTCGCCGACTCGGAACCTTTTGACTTTTACCCTAGTGTTGTAGAAACGAGTTAGTTGCTGCTGACGGATGGCGGTTCAGATCTGATCTTACTCTCTCCTTTCTTCGAGAAGGTCGAGACTCAGTGCCATTAGTTCAATATTGATCTGTTCATCGAATGAATCTGTCTGAGCTCTAAGTAGCCCGATCTCTACTAGAGTGACCGCTTCTGCTCCATATGCCAAGGAAAAGGGGGTTTCCCTAGTAGCCATCCGGGTAGTTGTTTGGTATGCCCAAAGGACTTTGGAGAGTTCTTCAGCCCATGCTCCCTTGGCATTCTCGAGCTTAGTTCGGAGATGATGCTTGATGATTTTGTTGATTACTTCAACCTGTCCATTTGCCTACGGATGTCGCGGTTAAGAATAGACGTTACAAATTCTGAGGTTATGGCACATTCCCTGGAATTACTTATTGTCAAATTGCTTTCCATTGTCAGAGACGATGGTCCGAGGAATTCCGAATCTCAATATAATGTTCTTCCAGATGAAGTCTATGATATTTTTCTCGGTTATCTTTGTCAATGGTTCGGGTTCAACCCATTTTGTAAAGTAGTACTCGACTGCTACCACGACAAGCTTGGTCTAACCTTTGCAAGTTAGGAGAAGACCAATGATGTCAATTCCCCACTGAGTGAATGGCAATGGTCCAGTCATTTAGCGAGCTCTTCAGGTGGCTGCCAAGGTATGTTCACGAAGCATTGACACTTATTACATTTCCAAGCAAAATGTCGAGCATCAAATTGGATGGTCGACTAATAATAACCTTGTCGAGTGACCTTGTGGGCTAAAGATCGACCTCCAGAGTGCTTCCCACAGATCCCTTCATTAGTCTCCCTTAGCACGTACTTTGCTTCCTCCGATCGGAGGCATCTGAGATAGGGAAGGTAAAAACCTTTTTTTGTAGAGGACGTCATTGAGTATGGTATAACAGATTGCTTTAGTTCGTGTAAGTTCTATATTGAATAAAGCACACCTTTGTTTGTCAAATTACATTTAGACAAAACAACTTATGAAGTGCTCCATCTAATGTGGATCAAGATGGAAAGTTCAAGACTCTACTTCAAGTCAAGTAGTGGATCAAGATGGAAAGTTCAATATCTATTAAATTCAAGATGATTGAGTTCAAGTTCTACTAAAGATCTAGTAAAAGATCAACCTCCATCTTCAAGTTTTATTGAAGACTCAAGTAGAAGAACAAGTACCGTGAAGTTTAAGCTACTTCAAAGTTCAGTCATATCAGGTATAACAAACCCTAGAAAGACCTTAGGCTTAGGTTCTTTCAAAGCATAAATTTAAATCGGTTTCTATACTTATGTTAAGCTAAATTTTGACTAGTCTAGGTTATGGTTTGACTAGTATAAGCTGTGGCTCGACTAGTCTAAGGAATCTTCGACCAGTCTAGTTTAAATTCCAAAAAATGGATTTTTCCATTACTTCTTCGACCAGTCGAGTAGGCTACTTGACCAGTCGAAGATAGGCCTTCGACCAGTCGAGGGTTGCTCGACTCGAAGTCTAACAACTATTTTTTAGCACCCTCGACTAGACGAATACCATGCTTGACCAGTCGAACAGGGCCCTCAACCAGTCGAAGTTTTGTTTTATCTAATCGCATTCAAATTTAAAAATTTGTTGGAATGAAATCCGGTTCTTAGATGAGTCGAAGAATGTCTTAGATGAGTCGAAGCAACAACTTTCTACCTATAAATAGAGGCTTTCTTTCAATCTGAAAATACAATTCAAGTACATCAAATCCATCATTAAGAGAGATAGAAGCCCCTATTATACTCAAGCTATTGCATGGTATTTATAAATTTTTAAATAGCTTATTTATTTTAATTCCTAGATCTCTTATTCTTTGAATTTCATTTTATAAATAGAGTAGATACTCTTCTTTGAAATCTTGAGGAATTCAAACAAGTAGCCTTTGGTTTGAATTTATTTAAAATCAATCTAGAACCTTGAACCCTTGTCTATGTGACTGAACATTGAACAATCTACGATAAGAGAAGCGGTTCTACGGCTATATCGACTAATACATCTTCAAAGGTAAAGATAAGTATATTTTATCATTTGTATTTTGATTTTATTGAGATAGCCAGAAAATCTCAATTGTTGGTTTTCTTGAGATAGCCAGAAAATCTCAGTGAGGGATTTTTTTATTTGTGATAGCCCTTTAAAATCACAACTGTATCAGGTTTTAAGGTGACCTTATGGAAACCTTTTTTATAGTGAAAGTCAATATCACGTGGATAGTGATTATTGGGAGTGGAGTAGGTGTGGTTGTTTGAGAACGGTTGTTGTACAAACCGAACCACTATAACTATTGGTGTTGTAATGAATGTTTAATTTTTGCATTTGTGGAGAATGGTTGTAATTTTATTTATGCAAAAGTGGTGAATGTTTGTAATAAATAACTTTATTTTCTCTTGCTTGGTTTGAGATCTTGAGTCTTACAATAGTTCGTGAAATAAGGTTGTCCTACCTAAACTTTGTTTTCGGTGGAGGTTGTCCTACGAACTAGTTTGAATCAATTTTTCAATACTAGTGTGATTGAGTTTTCTAATTTATTTATTATTTCAGCAGTTTAATTTTTATTTGGCATAGTCCTATTCACCCCCCCTGCCCCTCTTCGACTTCCTAAGCTCTCCTTTTCAAGTGGTATCAAAGCTAAGTTGCTCATTTTTTTGGATTAAATTCCTTAAGTTAAAAGATATGGAGTTTTTATAATGTCAAATTTTGATAGCTTGTCTATTATAAGGCCATCACCTTTTGATGGCTTTAACTATGCATAACGAAAAGCCAGAATGAGGATTTTTTTTAAATCCTTAGATGAAAGCATGTGGCAAGCCACTATAACCAAATGGAAACCTCCTATGTCTGAAATATTAGGCAATGATAGTTAAATTTATGAGAGAAACTGCATTCTATTTATGGACTGTAGCTCAGAAAAGCAAAAGCAGTGTTAATGCTAAGGCCTTAAATGTCATAACTTGTGCTTTATCACCTGATGAGTTTAAGAGAATTATTTCATGTGATACAACCAAACAAGCTTGGGATATTCTTGAAATGACACATAAAGGAACTACTATAGTCAAGAAATCAAAATTTCAAATCCCCACTATTATATTTAAGGAAATTTGTATGGAAGAAAATGAAACTTTCATGGAGTTTTTTATGAAATTAAATGATATAGTAAATTTCATATGGGGTCTGGGAGATGGAATCTCAGAAAGCAAGGTCTGTGCAAAAATACTACAATCTCTTCCTGAGAGATTCAATTCTAAAGCAACTACCATTTAGGAATTAAGAGACACTAATTATATGAAGGTTGAGGAGTCAGTTGGCTCTCTCTAAACATATGATTTAAATTTTAAATCTCCTAATGGTAAGTCCATTGCTCTCAAATCTTCTAAATCTGTTTCAAAATAAAATTGTGCTAATTTTGATTTTGAAGATACAAAATGTAAGTGTTATGGTTTCTAGCTCCTACAATTGTCAAATTTTGTAGTGCCAAAACCTCTCTTGGAATCTGTCTTGTATAGCTCATCTAAATAATGAAGTCTGTGCATCTCTCAAGGACAATGGTCTTTAGTTCAAGAACTTCAAAGGCAAGTGTACTTGAATTCAAGCTTTCAAGCTTCAAGAGTTCAAGATTTTCAAAGTTGTGTACAAGTCAAGACAACGTTCCTAGATTTTGATACTCAAGTTCAAGCTTCAACGTTAGTCAATTTCAAGCTTCAAGAGACTTAAGTTGAAGCTTCATCTTATGACAAGATCTCAAGCTTCGTGAACTTCAAAGAACGACTATCAACTGAAGAAAAAGAAGTTTCAATGTTCATACATCATGTATAAGGTATGAATGACCCTAAATTGACCATGGGGTAGGTCATTTTGAATACATAATTCAATTAGCTCATTTTATAAGTGAATAGACTGTTTCTCAACTAGTTTTGGACTCTGTTCGACTAGTCCTAGCACTGGCTCGACTAGTCCAGGAAATTCTTCGACTAATCCTAAGTTTGTTGCAAATTTTTAGAATTTTTTGTTAAGCCTTGACCAGTCCTAGAGATGCTCGACCGGTCCTGTGAACAGTGCTCGACTCGTTCTCAACTAGTCGTGCAACCTTGACTAAAAGTCCAGCAACTAAATCTAGTTTCACACGACCAGTCGGCCTCGACTCAAAGTCTAGTAACTAAATCTGGTTCCATACGACTAGTCGTGGACAAGTCATGACCAGTCGTGGAGGTCTCTCGACCGGTCATGGAGGGCTTACGACCAGTAGTGGAGGTCCCTCGACCGATCGTGAAGGGCTTATGACCAGTCATGGGATGACTTTATCTTATCACGCTCAAAATTTCAAAAATTTGTTGGTCCTACGACCAGTCGTGGTGTCCTCAGGAACAGTTGTGAACGTAATTTCTTCACTTATAAATAGAGCATAAATTTCAGAGTTTGTTAATCAATTCAAGCTAAATCAATACGCAACTCTAAGCGATAAGTTAGTGATCTTTTTAAGCTATATTGTGCTCATTTAATATTCTCTTAATTTAGCTTTATTATATTTGATTTTGTTTTCTTTATTCTAATCATATTTGAAGAAGGGATTGAATCTTGCCCTTTGCTTAGAATCAAAATCAAATAGAGCTAGCCTAACTTGATTTAATTTAAAATCTATGTGGAATCTATAACCATTTTTTAAGTGAGTTTGGACATTAAACTTCTACGTTGAACTTCTATTCCAATTTGGTTCTTCTGGGCTTCATCAAAAAGAGAATATTCAGGTATTTTACATTATTGTAAATTTCTGTATTTTGGTTTCATTGAGATTGTACTAGAAAAATCTCTCTGTTTTGATTTGTCTGAGGTGATCCAAAAAACTTAGAGTGTGGGGTTTTTGAATTGTGTAAGCCCACTTGAAAGACAATTGTGAGGGTTTTAGGTGAACCTGGAAAAACCTATTTTCATAGTGAACGTTAATATTCACTGTGCGAGGATATTAGGAGGGGAGTAGTTGTATGGCTATTGTTTAATAGTTAGTGTACACACAAGCGAACCATAATAATTTCTAGTCTTGTGGATTGATTATTTATTTCTTTTTGTGGATGTTTATAATTTTCCTTTTTGCATTTGCGGAGAATGTTGTAATTTCTTTTATGCAAGTGTGGGAATGTTGTAATAGCTTAGATTTCTTTTCGTGCTATTCATTTCTTTATTCCTCTGTATCAGTTTGAGTTTTTAATATACAGACCTTTCTAGGAATCAGGTTGTCCTACCATAAACCTTGTTTTTTGGTGTAAGGTTGTCCTTAGAACAACATCTGTATCAATCTCTCAATACTCGTTCATTTGAGGTTGTATTTAATTTCTGCATTGTGGATTATTTAAGTGCTATCTTTCCTTTATTTGTTTAAATTTTGCTGTTAATTATTTTAATTTGGCATAGTCATATTCACCCCCCCCCCCCCCCCTCTAGGACATATTACTCGGCCTTTTCAAGTGGTATCAAAGCCTAATAGCTCGTTTTTATTGTTGTTACTATTTGGATTAATTTCCTAAGCTAATCGATCTAAGCTGTTTGAGATGTCAAATTTTGATAGCCTTTCAGTCACTAGGCCTCCACCATTTGATGGCTCCAATTATGCTTATTGGAAAGCCAGAATGAGGATTTTCCTAAAATCCATGGATGAGAGCATGTGATAAGCCATAGTGACTGAATGGACCCCTCCTACCACTGAAGTAACTAGTATCAATGGATCCAAATCTATGAAAATCACACCTTATTTTACTTGGATCACTCTTCAGGAAAATGAGAGTAGTGCCAATGCAAAGGCTTTAAACGTCATAACTTGCCCACTATCACCGGATGAATTCAAAAGAATTATATCCTGCGATACTGCAAAGCCAGCCTGGGATATTTTAGAAATGACACACGAGGGAACAAAAATCGTCAAGAAATCTAAAGTCCAAATCCTCACAACCAAATTTGAGGAAATATATATGGAAGAAAATGAAACCTTCATGGACTTCTATACAAGATTGAATGACATTGTGAACTCTATATGGGGTCTTAGTGATAAAATCCTAAAAAGTAAAGTCCGTGTAAAGATACTACGCTCACTACCTGAACGGTTCAATTCAAAGGTGACTGCGATCCAGGAACTTCGTGATACGGACAACATGAGGGTAGAAAAATTAGTTGGGTCATTATAGACCTATGAGTTAAACTTTAAAGCTCCTAAAGATAAATCTATCACCCTTAAGTCTTTTAAATGTATTTATTAAGAAAATAGTAATTCTGATTTAGAAAATTCCGAAGATGATATGGGCCTTTTAGTTAAAAAGTTTTATAAGATTTTCAAAAGTAAAAAGAGGATTGATTTAAAAAAATCTAATGATAAGAAAAGATCTAAATCTAAAACTTGAAAATCTTTAAAAGATAGTCAATGTTACAACTACCATGAATATGGGCATTTAGCGAACAAGTGTCCTAAAAAGGACAAACCTAAAAAGAAAGGTATGTTGGCTACTTGGGATGAATCTTCTGGCACTGAAACCTCTTTTGAATCAGAAGATTCTGAAACCGAGTCGGGTAATGAAGTTAAAGCCCTTATGACTTTAGCTAACTTCATGTTTTTAGATAATGATGATTCAACTAGTGAAGAAAATCTAATAGTGATCATAAAAATGAAGAAGATCTTCAAGATGCTTATAATGCCCTATACAAGGAAAGTTGTAAAATTGTGGTGAAACTAAAACTTCAAAAAGAAAAGTTTTCGAAACTTAAAGAAAATTTTGATACTCTTGTTTTAGAAAAATCTGACGTTTCAGATTGTTTTGAAAAAACTAAATGCGATTTAGATTTCAAAACCTCCCTGATTGAAAATCTAAAATTCGAAAATGAAAAACTAAAACTTGAAGTCTCTTCACTTTTGAGTTTAAAGGATACATGGAGGTATGCTCAAGGTGATCCTAAGTTAGAAAAACTATTATCTAGATCTAGAAAATATGGCGACCGATCCGATTTGGGCTACGACAAAAAAATTCCTCCAAAACATAAGAATACTCCTCCTAAGTTTGTGAAAGGAGAGTCTTCAAACTCAAAAGAGAAAAGTTCAAATCAAAATTATTCCAAAAATGCTAAAACTTTTCAATTCTTAAAACCTAAAAGAAACCATATCAACTATAAAAATTAGAATTGTAATCCTTTAGCTAAGAAAATTGTTAATTTACTTAAGGAGCTCTTAAAATCTAACATAAAGGGTCGGTCTTATATCAACTACAAACACAAGAAGACCAACTATACTCCTAAACTCAAAACTGTAATGAAATGGGTTCCTAAAGTTACTTGCTTGGTTAACCACACGACTTTCAAAGCTTCAAGCCATTCAAAGTGGTACCTAGACAGTGGATGCTCCAGGCACATAACTGGTGACAAAGGTCTGTTCACTAATCTTAAAAACATGACTGATGGTTCAATCACATTTGGTGATGGTAGCAACTACAGGATTATTGGCTAAGGTACGGTTCAACTTTCTATCCTCCCTTTATTTGAGAATGTTTTGTATGTAGAAGGTTTAAAACACAACTTATTAAGCATTTCTCAAATATGCGATAAAAATCATAGGGTAAAATTTTCTAACCTAGGGTGTGAAATTTTAAATAAAAACGGTTCTGTAATATCAACCGGTCGCAGAACTTCTGAAAACTGCTATATTGTAAGTGATACTAGCTCATCTAATCTATCATGTTACATGGTCTATACCGATGAGACTGAGTTATGGCATAAACGCCTTGGACATGTACACTACCGTAACTTGTATAAATTGAACAAAAGAGAGTTAGTAAGAGGCCTACCCAAAATATAAAAAAAATAGATAAAATATGTAGTGAATGCCAGATTAGCAAGCAAACTAAGAGTTCTCACAAAAAAGTGGACTCCAATGCCACATCTAAACAACTCGAACTCCTCCATATGGATCTTATTGGACCAACTAGAACGAATAGTCAAGGTGGCAAAAAGTATATTTTGGTAATCGTTGATGACTTTACCAGATATACTTGGGTAGTCTTCTTAAGAGATAAATAAAAAACTCTCGGTGAAGTTAAAAGGGTACTTAGACGTATTCAAACTGAAAAAGAGACTCAAGTCTGTAAGATCCATAGCGATCATGGATCAGAATTTGAGAATAGCAGTTTTGAGAAGTTTTACAGTGATAAGAGAATATCACATGAATTCTCTGCACCTAAAACACCATAATAAAATGGTACAGTAGTAAGAAAAAATAGAGTGCTTCAAGAAATGGTAAATGTAATGTTAAACAATATGAAGCTCCCTAAAAATCTTTGGGCTGAAGCCGTAAATACTGCATGTTATATGATTAACCGTGTTTATACTAGAAAATCAAACGGTAAAACGGCTTATGAAATGTGGTTTGATAAGAAGCCTACTATCAAATACTTTCGAGTTTTTGGCAGCAAGTGCTACATTTTACGTGACCAAGAAAATATGGGTTGGTTTGACACTAAAAGTGATGAAGGGGTATTTTTAGGGTATGCTCTGAATAGTCGAGCATATCGAGTTCTTAATAAGAGAACTTGTGTAATTCAAGAATCCATTAATGAGGTTATTGATGATCACTTGAAGACACCTGTCTCAAGTTCAGATAATAATGAAGTACTTCTAATTAATAAACCAGATTCTTCATCAAGTCAAAATAACTCTGAACTTAGAACTATTAAAGACCATCCAACTAATCAAATTTTTAGAAACCCTCTCACTAGTGTGCGCACTCGTAGACAACTAAAAGATGTGTATAACTACGTGTGCTTTATATCCCAGATAGAACCGGCTAACATAAAAGCTCTTACTGATGAAAACTGGATAGTTGCGATGCAAGAAGAGCTTAATCAATTTGTTAGAAATGATGTTTGGTACTTAGTTCCTAGGTCAAAATATAAACATATTATCAGAACTAAGTGCATTTTTAAAAATAAGTCTGATGAACTTGGTAATATAATTCGAAACAAGGCTAGACTAGTTGTACAAGGGTACACTCAAATTGAAGGCATCGATTAAGATGAAACATGTGCCCCAGTAGCTCGTCTTGAATCAATCAGACTATTTATATTTATTGCTTACTTTAGAAAGTTTAAAATTTATCAAATGGATGTAAAGAGTGCTTTTTAAATAGCAATTTGCACGAAGAATATGTTGAACAACCAATGAGTTTTGAAGACCCTAAGAATATTGATCATGTCTATCGCCTAAAAAAGGCTCTTTATGGTTTAAAACAAGCTCTTAGGGTATTGTATGAAAAATTGACTAAGTTTTTACTAAGTCATAACTTTATAATGGGAAGTGTTGATAAGACTTTATTTGTAAAGAAACATAATGATCACATTTTAATAGTATAAATTTATGTTGATGATATTATTTATAGATCTACCTATGCTAACATGACTATTGAGTTTACAGATCTTATGAAATCTAAGTTCGAAATGAGCATGGTTGGGGAATTGAATTATTTCTTAGGGTTGTAAGTTAGACAGTAACCTGATGGTTTCTTTATTTCTCAAACTAAATATGCTCTGAACTTAGTTAAAAAGTTCAGATTTGAGAATGGGAAAATTTTTGACACTCCTATTAATACGACTCAAAAACTCATAAAGGATTCTATAGGTAAGAAAGTGGATCCTAAATTGTAGTGAAGTATGATAAGTAGTTTGTTGTATTTAACTGTGAGTCGACTTGATATTGCATTTAGCGTAGGGATTTACGCTAGATATAATTCTGAGCCTAGAGAGTCACATTTAACTGCTGTTAAGCGGATTATGCGATATGTCGCAAGTTCAACTAATCCGGGTCTTTGGTATCCACATGATACTAGTGTTCAATTAGCTAGTTACACTGATGCTAATTAGGTTGGTAACATTGATGATAGGAAATCAACCAGTGGTGGCTGTTTCTATGTTGGGAACTGTTTAGTTTCTTAGTAGAGTAACAAACAAAGTTCCGTATCACTCTCTACCACTGAGGCTGCATATATTGCAGCAGGTAATGTATGCACTAGCTTGTATGGATAAAAAGAATGTTAAGCAACCCTTAAGCTATTTCATTCTTCTTCTCTTCTAATTTTCTTTCTATCTCTCAATCTCCTTTTGCTTCAATCCTTCCTTCATCATTTTTTATGCCTCAACACCCATTCTTTAAATAATTTTTGTTGAAGTATTGCATCATATCTTGACAGTTTTGCAGGCTACAACCATTCAGAACTCGAGGACATCCGCAAGAAAATAGAACATTCTGCAGAATACAGTCCTTCTTGTGAATTAGCCACCTTTCTTGCTTACTGGTTAAGCTTAGTGATATTCCCTGATTTCGATCAAGCAGACACTATTAGGCCCTCGTTCTTCATGGTCGCAGGAGCAATGGCGGAAGGCCAAAAATATTCGCTAGCTCCTCCAGTTCCATGCTCTCTTTATCGTACCTTCAGAGATGTTATTTCTGGTTTGAAAGATCCTGTCCCTGAAGCTTTTCCTGTTTGCACTCCTTGGCATTTCTTCGTAGGTTGGCTAGGAGTATACTTTCCTTGGACATTTGTAGACTTTGGAAGGGCATACTCGAACCTCGATCGACTTCCTCTTCAGCATTTTCAATTGAGAGATATGATTAAGAAATCAAGTGGATGGATTTCTAGAAGAATAAAAAGTGAAGATCCCATTAATTTCCACCAATTTCCATTGTCTAGTTATCCTGAAGATGTAGACGCTATTGATGATGATTCTATCTCATTCAGTGAGCGTTCCTTCCTTGTATCTATTAGGTCCAGTACTCTTCCATGGAGAGAAGGTAGTGTATTCCGGCGTTAACCATACTACGCTGGTAGGTTTGCTCGTCGGTTTGGCTTTGATCAAGCCGTACCTGAGACTCGTAACATTGTCACAAGAGTGATGAGAAGTTATGGCATTGGGCCGTATAATTGGGCCCTGATATGGAAGTAGCTCCTGATCGTTTACACTGGATCACATTTCATGATTCCTGGCTATAATTATCTACTCAGCGCTTCTTATTGCTGGATACGATGGTGAGTTCACCAACATTACTTGGTAGACAATTATCTTCCAGTAGATTATGCCATGTGGATTCCTCCTCCTTGCCTTAGGGATCAGAAAGACCAGGGCATCGACTACTTTGACGAAATGAACCCTTCCCCCTTTCCAGATCAACTTAGTACGAAGATCTCCTTAGAAAATGCTATTTATTAAGCAAAACTCCCTGATGCCCTTGAAGGATGGATAGCTTTCGGCACTCCTCTGACAAATACTCATGAATTTCCTGCCAAGAATAATGATTCTTCACAGTCCTATCCTCCTCCACCGCTGCAGATATTATGAGATAATTCTCCTTCATCAGAAAGGCAGGAAATGTCAGGACATCGTCATCCTCCTCAGAAGGACAAGCATATTATCATTGAAGACTTGTCCTCTTCAGAAGAATAAATATATTTAGAAATATTTAACTTCAAAGTAAAAGATACCAAATATTGGATATTTTGACCTAACTTAATATAATTGTGATTTTATTTACTTTAGAAGAAACGCATTTTGCATATGGAATTTTGTGATTCATGTCATTATATCAAACAATCGACATATTTTGGCATATTTCAGATGAATATATGACCGTACATTCTTACATCATCTCAGTATTACGTGTTCTTACATATGTGCCTATTTACATGTAGCTTCTTTTGATTCCCAATTTATATTATTGAAAATATTGGGGTATTTTATTATGAGATATTTTGCCTCTTCATGTAGTTCCAAATCATGATTCATTTCAAGCATATTCATCTGGGCAGTTATCTTGAGATGATATTGATTGAAGAATTAAAATAAAAGTATTCACCTACTATGATTGTCAGTATGGGATTTCCTATATGATTCTCATTTTGATAGGCGGTGCTAAATTCTAGATTAGTTAGATGATCACACATAGTTTAAGCTCTTGAGTAGTGGAGCCCACGCAATTTTTTAGATTCCTGAGTAGTGGAGTCGGGTCTCACGTGATGGTCTCTGTAACTCTTAGGAGTTCATTGGACTTCTCACAGCCTAGTGAGTTCATAAACCGCGATCCATCAGAGGGGCCCAGTGAATCTACCGAGGCCATGAACTCTGTTGGTTTTACACGCAGGGTTAGCCGCAGTAACTCTCTAGAGTTCATGGGGCTTGCAAGGTGACCTTTGGGGTACCAAATCTAGGGCCGCCAGTCCATCAATGAGTAAGCTTAAGCCCTTCCTCATGAGTTAATACTGAAATGAAGCTAAAGATCTGGGGGGTCTTACGCATGGTTGGCCTATCTATGGACATGACCAAAGAAATCACACTGCAGCCTATGTTTTCTTCATCTACAAGGTCCAACCCATTCATGGGAGGGCATTTTCCTCCGTTCCCCATGACGCTACTAGAAAGTTATACAGACGGCATTGACCTTACACGTGACTGGTCGTTGCGGACTTTTTGCCCTTTTAAGGGTTTTAGTCACTGGCTTCGTCAGCTGCTCGCATAGGTATGCGTACGATGGCCTTCACGAGCTTTTTAGGGCCATTGGCTTATCGCTGCTACCCGAATGGCAAAAATGATAGGCTTTATGCGTAGTTAGCCATTTTTAAGGCTTAGCTAGACTGCCTTAAAAGATAATATTAAGTGGCCATCGTTGTCACGAGGATGATAGACATCTCTGACTCAGATTAATATGTCACCACTTCTGCTAATATCTTCAACGGTATTCATATGTGTTGTTCATAATACATCAGCTTAGTGAGGATACCAATTTCAACAGAATTTTACAGAGTTTGTAGAGCTCGCTTGATGATGACAATGGTCACTTTCTTTCGCAACACTTGGTACGTAGTCTTGATGTGCTCATAAATTTCTTCTTTATTCATTCATCTGACAGTTCATGGCCGTGGTCTTGTTTATTCTTGTCCCCTTTTGATATAGAATCATTATACTAAGAATATTCTGGATAAAAAACAATAGTATCTTTAGGGACGATATCTTTTGATGAAGCGAGCATTGACCGGTATACCAATACCTTGTCCATCTTTATCCACGACTCTGTATGCTCCATTGGAGTACACTTCTTTTATTATGTACGCCCATCCCATTTAGGCTCGAATTTGCCCCCTGTTCGATGGGTGACCACTATAGGTCTTTTCAGCATCAGTATCATATCCCCTTTTTTGAAAGAGTGATATTTAACTCATTTATTGAAGGAGGCTGATACCCTTGCCTGATATGATTGCAATCGTTGTTGGGCTGCCAGACATTTCTTATCAAGTAAATACACTTCTTTCAACCTTATTTTTACATTTTCATCATCTGTAATAGACTGATGTACTGCCACTCTGAGTGACGCTACTTGTATTTCAATTGGGATCACTACTTCTACACCATAAACCAGCGAATACGGTGTTGCTTTTGTTGCTGTCTGGTGAGTAGTTCTGTATGCCCACAATGCTTCCTGTAACCTTTCATCCCAGTCACGCTTGTTTCATGTCACTGTTTTCTTCAGTATTTTGACTATCATTTTATTAAACGCCTCTACTAATCCATTGACTGGTGGGTAATAAGGTGTTGAAAATGAATGACGAATGCTGAATTTCTGACATAGCTTCTTCATGACTCTGTTTTTGAAAGGAGTGCCATTATCTGTAACAATTTTCTTCAGAATACCATGGCGGTATATTATTGTGTGCCAGATGAAATTAACTACATCTTTTTCTTTAACATTGCGTAATGCAACTACTTTTGTCTACTTAGAGAAATAATTTGTCGCTGCCAAGATATACTTCTTCCCTTTGGACGAAGGTGGATTTATCGGACTAATGACGTCAAGTCCCCACGAAGAGAAGGGCCAAGAGGCAACTGACTGATGCAGGTCTTCTAGAGGGATGTGTATAACATTTCCATGAATCTGACATTCATGACACCGCTTCGCATAATCTATCGCGTCTTTAAACATAGTAGGCTAATAATACACCATTCGATGTATTCTATGGAATAAGTTTCGGCCAGCTTGATGCGCCCCACATTCTCCAGAGTGTGCTTCTCGCAATGTCTGGCCTGCTTCTTATTCGTCTAAGCAACATAGCAGCATTCCATTGTAATATTTTCTTCATAGCACTTCGCTGCATATGATGAATCTACTTGACCTTTGCTTGATTTGTTGTCTCTGCATTGGATCTTTTGGTAAGATATTATATTTAAGATAATCTGTGAAAGGTTGATGCCAATCATCTGTCGTTACCTCTAAACACGATATAGGAAGTGTTTTCATAATTTCATCAATGACCTCTGAAGATAGCAAAAATCTTCTTTCTTTTATAGTTACTTGGAGAGGACTTCAATTTGGGCAGGACAAAGCTGCTGCCAAACTGGCCAAAGCATCTGCCCTCATGTTTTCAGACCACGATATGTGCTTGACTTCGACATGACAGAACTACTCTAGCAATTACTGTGCTTTTGGACAGTACAACAAAAGCTCTTGCTTTCTTATCTCAAATTCAGTCATTAATTAATTTATAATCAATTTGGAATCCCTGAAGATATGCAACGTTCTTATCTTCATTTCTTGAGCAATTTCCATCCCGATGATGAGAGCTTTATATTCAGCCTCATTGTTTGTGCATATAGTTCCCAATGTGAAAGAGTAAGGTAGTAAGTCACCTTGAGGAGTAATGAATATTACTCCTGCCCCCGCTCCTGATGCTTGAGAAGCGCCATCAAATTACATCTGCCATAGGCTTTGTGACTCAGCCAACATAACTTGTTCATCTGGAAAATCATTAATGATGGTTTCATATTCTGCTACAGGGTGCACTGTGAGGAAGTCGCCACTGGTTGTCCTTTTACCGCTTTCGTCGGCTCATACATAATAGTATATTCTAGAAGTAACAGTATCTATTTAGCCAATCTCCCGGACAACATCGGTCTTGTCATCAAAAACTTTGTTGGATCTGCTCTTGAAATCGAAGTTATGTCATGGAAGAGACAATAATGTCTCAATTTTTGTACTACGAATATCAACGCTAAGCTTTCTTTCTCGATTGGAGAGTAATCGCATTCCAAGCCCATCATAGTTTGGCTTAAATAGTAAAGAGTAGCTTCTTTCCTAGATTCATTCACCTAAGCCAATAAAGCTCCTAAAGAATTCTCAGCTGCAGATATATACAAAATTAGTGGCTTCCCTTTTATCAGAGTTGTCAATACCGGTGGTTGTTTCCGCAATTCCTTAATTGAATCAAATGCATTTTGACAGGCTTGATCCCATACAAACTCTATATCTTTCTTAACTAAATGGGAAAATGGCTGGCATCTCCCTGCCAGATTTAAAATAAAAGGGTGAATGTATGCCAACTTTCCTTATAAACTTTTCAATTCTTTTAATGTTGTCAGTGGTGGCATATTTTGAATGGCTCTAACTTTCCTTGGATTGATCTCAATGCCCCTATGTCGGACCACAAAACTGAGAAATTTACCCGAAGACACTCCGAATGCGCATTTAGCTGGATTCATCTTTAGCTGTTTCTTTCTAAGTTGATAGAAAATCGATGCCAGGTGTTCGCGATATTCCTGATGATCTCCTGACCTAACTACCAAGTCGTCGACATAACACTCGACATGCTTGTGCATCATGTCTTGGAAGATATTCTGCATTGCCCTTTGATATGTCGCTCCAAATTTTTTTAGACCAAATGGCATAACTTTATAGCAATAAATACCCAGCGATGTTTTGAATGCCATTGCTTCTTCATCTTCAGGTGCCATTCGAATCTGATTATACCTTGCATAACTGTCCATGAACGATATGATAGCATACTAAGTCATACTGTCAATTAGTAATTCAGTTATCGGGAGAGGAAAATCATCTTTTGGACAGGCTTCATTTAGGTCTCTAAAGTCAACGCACACCCTGACATGTCTGTTTTTCTTTTTCACATGGACAATGTTCGAAATCCACTTGGGATATTTGACTTCCCTGATAAACCTGACTTTTATCAACTTATTGACTTCTTCTATTAGGGGAACCAAGTCCAGATGAAATTGTCTTTGCACTTGTTTAACCGACCTTTTCTTTTTAGAAATATTTAAGCAGTGCATTGCTACAGAAGGTTCCAAACCTGGCATCTCTGCATATGTCCAAGCGAAGACGTCTTTATTTTCCTTTAGAAGTTGAACGTATTTTCCAAACCTGACATCTTTTCTCTTGCCTTTGCTTTCACTGAAGCGTAAAATTCAATCAGTTTTGGGTATTTTCTGCTAGCCCTGACCTGAAATCTTCTTGGAGCGGCTGAAAATGGTTTATTTCTTTCAACATATGACAATGGCACTGTATAATTGGACTGTAAAATTTTCAATTGTTCAGGTGATAACAGGGTTAGTGGCGGTTGCCCTGGCTGTCTTAGATGTTTTGGCATAAAGTAGAATTTCTTCTTTGCTTCTACAGTTCCGAATGATTCGGCCTTTTCTATTTCTTCTTTCATTACTTTTATTTGAATGTCCTTGAAGACTTTACTTTCATCATTCTTTCTTTCTTCTTTAGTGAACCCTTTATAATAATTGGCATCTGCAAGGAAAGATTCTGCCTTTGTATAGGATTTTGCATCGGCCATTACTTTATACTGTATCCCACCTTTACAATATTTGAAGTATTGATGCAGAGTAGAGGGTACAATGCTGTACTGATGTATCCATGGCCTTCCTAGGAGAAGATTGTATGTTGTCACCGCGTATATAATGTCACCGCGTTTATAATGTGGCATACAACATCAGTAGTCAGCTCTTCCATCTCCAGCATCACTGTAATTTTACCAAGTGTGCGTTGCCCATCTTGATTGAAGCCCTGTATCATCATTATACTAAGGCGTAGATCAGAACAATGATAGCCTAGTTTGCTCAACATCGAGAGTGGTAAGAGGTTCATCGTAGACCTATTATCTATCATAATCCACTTAACCTTCTTCCCATGAATATGGCCTTCTATCATTAGTGGCCTATTATGCTCTACATCGCAGATCAAATCATCACCGGAGAAGGAAACGATTGGTAGGCAGTTTTCTATCTCATCATGCTCTTCGCGTTCCATCTCTGCCAGTAAGATTTCTCTGACATCTTGATTGGACAATGCTTAGATTAAGCTCTGCTAAAATTCCTCTGACAACTTAAGGGCATCATAGATGCTTAATCGAGCCAGTATGCCCTTCAAATGACTTACTACATCATAAGTCACTTTCGCCGTCTCACTCTCCTTTTCTTTCTCAACGTCATCGCTCTATCTTTCAATGACTTCTTTTCTTATAATCTCAGGGCTTATTGTCTTTTTTTTTTATCACAACATATTCACTGCTACCTTCTTTATCGTCTTACGGTCCTCTTTATTTTTCATTTCTTGGGCCTTTTCCCAAATCGTGAGCACATTCACAGTCGCCATTGCACCCATTTCTTTTTCTTTTCTAATTAATATTTCACCCCTCTCTATCAATCGTTGTATTATACATTTTAATGTATAACAATTCTCCGTCGGGTGTCCCACCAGGCGATGATAACGGTAAAAATCTCTCTCTGGTTCTTGTCACGTCTTCAGGGCATTTGGGTTTTGGTAATTCTATCGTACCGGCTTTTAGCAGTTAGTTCATCATAGGAACAACATCTTCCCTATCGAACGTGAATCCCTCACGAGAATTGAGCATCCTAGGCCTTTTTCCATTATATTTGTTTCTTAACTAACTTGATTCTTTTTTCCGTTCTGGCCTCTTATCTCTTAAGACTCTTGTATCTTTGCGTCTCATTTCACGATCGACGGTATTTACGGCCATCCTGCTGGGTGCCCTCTTAGCTATCTCATAGTGAAACGCCGACATCTTCTAAGTCATCAGTTCTAAAGCATGAGCCTTAGTGGCTAGATCACGGAAAGTTCTAATATCGGCGTTGGCGAGTCCAAACGCGATTCCCATTTCAATAGAGTTCTGACACATCTTGACCTGTTCCTTTTCTTTCAGTAGCTGCCTACACGAGGCTCCCAATGTCTTCAATCTAGATATGAACTTTTCTACTGGTTCACTGTCTCTTTGCCGCATGGAAGCCAATTCTGTAATACTAACATCACGCTCTGAAGAGAAGAAGTTTGACATGAAGGCGTCTTGCATTTATTCCCAAGTACGTATCGACCCCGGGGCCAAGCTGGAATACCATCAGAATGCGTTGTTCGTTAGGGATGACCCAAACAATTGCAAACAGTATTGTGGTATCGTAGCAAAATTCTCCATGCTAGTAATGAAGTGCATTAAGTGTTCCTCTGGCGATCCTTCCCCATTAAACTTCTGAAAATCTAGATGTTTGAAGTTGGCCGGAAACGGGATATCCTCTATCTCTCTTGGATACGGTGTTCGGTACATGAAACGACAAGTATTTTCACGTTCTCTCTCTACTCTGACAGCTTCTTCGATGACTTTCTCACCTTGTCTTGTGTCATGGTTCTTGCTATTGGGATGGACCCTAATGATCCTGCCCCCTATGGTCGAAAGCCCTCGGGCTAGTTTTCTTGTCCATTCATTGTGCCCATCATCAAGGGAGCCGCTATCTTTGCTACATTATGTGTAAGGGTCGCTAAGGCTTCTCTGAGATTTTTGCACTCTTCCATTAGTGCTCTTTATGCTTCTGCCATCTCGTTCAGGCGATTCTCTGTAGTGGGCATATTGTCCTGATTTATCCCAGCCATATGTACTGCAACTTCTCCACTCTTTGATGAAGCTGTAGTTGGAGTGGGGCGGGAATATGTCGATGTAATAGAGCTTTCGAAGAGAGGAGAGGATGGAGTCTCACTCGGCTTCTCTACGCTTTCATTTCCATTGATTAATTGGGGCGATACGGACACTGGTGAACTAGTTAATAATGCCTTACCTTTTTACTCTCTCACCCATCTGACCCTTGGGGCAACCAAAGCTGGGAAGTCACGCGACGTTAGTTGTGGAACTACTTGCTCGGGATATATCACAGGAGGAGCAAGTTCAGGATTTCTTCTAGCTGCATTTCGAATTATAGGCCCTCTAACTCATGGCGAAGGCAGATTTGTCATAGGGCTTCTTACATTCTGTGTTCTCGTCTTACGAGACATTACAACAGTCTAACCCTTATCTCCTTCCAGCGGTTGAGGCGAAACAAATACAACCCCAGCTGTCGCTTGAGTCAAGTTATTTTTGCTTGTAGGAAGTCGAGTCATGTACCTCGGGGGTCAATTCGGTGCATAGTCTATCATGAATCTGGTCAGTGTGAAATGAAAGTTTACTTTCCCTGCAGAAGTTGCCACTGGTTGTAATCTGTAATTGGATTCAGAAACCTTAAATCATAAAATATAACTATAGTTAGTGTTTGAAGAATCAAATGATTTATCTTAGAGATGAAGGGGAGGATGTTCCCACTAAGAGTCACCATTTTGGCATCAGAAAGACGCCAAACTATGATGAAAGTTCTATAACTATCTCAATGTTAATATTAAATAAGATAATAAGTCCCCAGCAGAGTCTCCATTTTGTTTTGAACAAGAAACAAATGCATTCAATTTGGGAGATTATCTTATTCAATTAAAACAGAGAGAGTATCAAGGACAATCATCATATTTTATTAATACTGAGTTCATTTACATCCTTAATTATCCCTTGATTCTAAGATAGATTATTTAGAATGTAAAAATTGACAATTGACAAAGTTCAAATATCCAAGTTAGATATCAAATCTAGCAGCATTTCGACAGTTGCTTCGGTCATCTCCTTAGGAGGAATGTCATGTTAATGAACTCCTCCCCTTTTGAGCTTGTCCTTTATGTAAAGGAGAACTTTGAGCCATAAAGGTCGAACTAGATGATTTCAGCAGCATTTTGTCCTCTTTTAGAACTGGCCACATAGTGACCTAGTTGCACGACTTGCGTAACCAGCTTGTTCGTTGTGCGGTCCACACAACCAGTTGGTGCGTTGCACGTTCCGCGCAATCGCTCCCCTTCTTTACTCCTTACCTTCAGTCATTTCTCAGAGCGCTACCCTCTTCCAGAATTCTTCTACTGTACCCAAATGAGAGGGGGAGTGGGGTATTTTTAGGCCTCTACACATGTGAACCCTCAATCTTTGTGCCATGGAGCCCACTTTGCATCAGATCTGACCGTTCATTTATCTGATCTTTGGTTACGCAATCCATGTATCAGATAAGTGGGCTTGCAAGATCAGCCCAATGGTGAAGTCATTTATACAGTCTGCACAATGATGAACTCAGTTGTGCGACCTGCAATTGGATGAAATAACAAACGTAAGCTGATTGCGCGATCCATGCAACTACTGCTGGTTGCGCGACCCGTGTAACTGACAAATAAAGCACTTGATCTCCTTCTTTCTTTTTTCTTCACTTTATATGTAATTTCTGATCTTCAATCTTTCTTCATGATTTTGTATGCTCTAACAAAGAGTTCTAACGTGCTTTTGGGATATCGAACGGTCTCTAAATTAGGCAATTCTAGTCCCATTTGGAAGCTTGAGAAGTTACCATTCCAATGACCTGAAATAGTCTAAATTTGACCTCTGAAGAGAGTTATGAGGGTTACTATTCAATAAGGAGGTGAAGGAAACATTCAGGACTGACGACTTTGATCCCACTTACTGATGCCCAAATGGTCTCGGAATATGACGATTCCAGTTAGGAATGAAAGAGCACTAAAGTACCTTTCAGATGACAAAAAAATGTCCCAATCCGACATCAAACGATGGAGTTATTTACATCTCCGTTGGATCGCGCGATTTAGAAAGATTAACAATCCATATTGAATAATGATGATCGAAGAGGTCCAACGTGTTTTTGGGATATCGAACAGTCTCTAAATTAGGCAATTTTGGTCCCATTTGGAAGCTTGACAAGTTAGCATTCCAATGACCTAAAATAGTCTGAATTCGACCTCTAAAGAGAGAGTTACGAGGGTTACTATTGGATAAGGAGATGAAGGAAATATTCAGGACCGATGATTATGATCCCACTTTCGGATGCCCAAATGGTCTCGGAATACGACGATTCTAGTCAGGAATGAAAGAGCACTAAAGTACCTTTTAAATGACCAAAAATCAACCCAATCTGTCATCAAACGATGGAGTGATCGGCGTCTTCCTTGGATCACGAGATTTAGAAAGATTAACAATCCAAAAATGATGATCGAAGAGTCCCAACGCACTTTTCAGATATCGAATGGTCTTTGAATTAGGCAATTTTGGTCACATTTGGAAGCTTGACAAGTTACCATTCCAATGACCTAAAATAGTCTAAATTCGACCTTTGATGAGAGAGTCTTGAGAGTTAATATTGAACAAGGAGACGAAGGAAACATTCAGGACCGACGACTGTGATCCCACTTACGGATGCCCAAATGGTCTCGGAATATGACAATTTCAGTCAGGAATGAAAGAGCACAAAAATACCTTTAAGACGACCAAAAATCTACCCAATCCATCACCGAATGAGGGAGTTATGGGCGTCTCCGTTGGATCGCGCGATTTGGAAACATTAATAATCAATATTGAAAAATGACGATCGAAGAGTTCCAACATGCTCCTAGGATATCAAATAGTCTCTGAATTACACAATTCTAGTCTCATTTGGAAGCTTGGTAAGTTACCATTCCAATGACATGAAATAGTATGAATTCGAGCCATGAAGAGAAGTTATGAGGGTTACGATTGGGTAAGGAGATGAAGGAAACATTCAGGACCGATGACTGTATTCCCACTTACGAATGCCCAAATGGTCTCGGAATACGATGATTCCAGTCAGGAATGAAAGAGCACAAAAGTACTTTTCAGATGACCAAAAATCGATCCAATCCATCACCAAATGATGGAGTTATGGGCGTCTCTGTTGGATCGTGCGATTTGAAAAGATTAACAATCCATAGAAAAAAAACTACGATCAAAGAGTACCGACGTGCTTTCGGGATATCGAACGGTCTCTGAATTAGGCAATTATGGTCTTTATTGGAAGCTTGATAAGTAACCATTCCAATGACCTGAAATATTCAAAATTCGACCTCTGAAGAGAGAGTTATGAGGGTTACTTTTGGGCAAGGAGATGAAGGAAACATTCAGGACCGACGAGTGCGATCCTACATAGGATGCCCAAATGGTCTCGGAATACGACGATTCCAATTAGGAATGAAAGAGCACTAAAGTACCTTTTAGTTGACCAAAAATTGACCCAATCCGACATCAAACGATGGAGTTATGGGCATCTCCATTGGAAAATGACGATCGAAGAGTTCCAACGTGCTTTTGGGATATCGAACTGTCTCTAAACTAGGCAATTCTGGACCCATTTTGAAGCTTCAAAGTTATCATTCCAATGACTTGAAATAGTCAAAATTCGACCTCTAAAGAGAGAGGTATAAGGGTTACCATTGAACAAGGAGATGAAGGATACATTTAGGACTGACGATTGCCATCGCACTTATGGATGCCCAAATTGTCTGGATATACGACGATTCCAGTTAGGTATGAAAGAGCACAAAAGTACCTTTCAGATGAACAAAAATCCACCCAATCCAACCTCAAACGATGGAGTTATGGGCATCTCCGTTGGATCGTGTGATTTGGAAAGATTAACAATCCATATTGAGCAATGACAATCAAAGAGTTCCAACGAGCTTTAAGGATATCGAACGGTCTTTGAATTAGGCAATTCTGGTCCCATTTGCAAGCTTGACAAGTTACCTTTCCAATGATCTAAAATAGTCTAAATTCGACCTCTGAAGAGAGAGCTATGAGGGTTACTATTAGATAAGAAGATGATGGAAACATTCAGGACTGACGACTACGATCCCACTTACTAATGCCTAAATGGTCTTGATATACGACTATTCCACTTAGGAATGAAAGAGCACTATAGTACCTTTTAGATGACTAAAAATTAATACAATTAGACATCAAGCGATAGATTTATGGGCGTCTCTGTTGGATTGCACGATTTGAATAGATTAACAATCCATATTGAAAATTGACGATTGAAGAGCTCCAACGTGCTTTTGGTATATCGATCGGTCTCTAAATTAGGCAATTCTAGTTCCATTTAGAAGCTTGACAAGTTACCATTCCAATGACTTGAAATAGTCTAAATTCGACCTCTGAAGAGAGTTATGAGGGTTATTATTGGATAATGAGATGAAGGAAACATTCAGGACTGACGACTGCGACCCCACTTACTGATGCCCAAAATGTCTCGGAATACGACGATTCTTGTTAGGAATGAAGGAGCACTAAAGTACCTTTCGGATGATAAAAAATTGACCCAATCCGGCATCAAACGAAGGAGTTATTGGTGTCTCCATTGGAACTCACATTTGGAAAGATTAACAATTCATATTGAAAAATGACGATCGAAGAGGCCCAACGTGCTTTTGGGATATCAGACAATTTTTGGATTAGGCAATTCTGGTCCCATTTAGAAGCTTGACAAGTTACCATTCCAATGACCTAAAATAGTCTAAATTCAACATCTGAAAAGAGAGTTATGAGGGTTACTATTGGACAAGGAGATGGAGGAAACATAAAGGACTGACGACTGCGATCCCACTTACGGATGCCCAAATGGTCTCAGAAAACGACGATTCCAGTAAGGAATGAAAGAGCACTAAAGTACCTTTCAGATGACCAAAAATCAACCCAATCTGACATTAAATGATGAAGTGAAGGGCGTCTCTGTTGGATCGTGCGATTTGGAAAGATTAACAATTCATATTAAAAAATGACGATTGAAGAGTTCCAACGTGCTTTTCGGATATTGACTGGTCTCTGAATTAGGCAATTCTAGTATCATTTGGAAGCTTGACAAGTAACCATTCCAAAGACCTGAAATAGTCTAAATTCAACTTCTTAGGAGAGAGTTGTAAGGGTTATATTGAACAAGGAGATTGGGGAAACATTCAGGACCAATGACTGCGATCCCACTTACAGATGCCCAAATGGTCTCGGAATACGAAAATTCCAGTCAGGAATGAAAGAGCACAAAAGTACCTTTCAGATGACCATAAATTGACCCAATCCATCATCAAACGATGGAGTTATGGGCGTCTCCGTTGGATCATGCGATTTGGAAAGATTAACAATCTATATTGAAAAATGACAATCAAAGAGTTCAAACGTGCTTTTAGGATATTGAACAGTCTCTGAATTAGGCAGTTCTGGTCCCATTTGGAAGCTTGACAAGTTACCATTCCAAGGACCTGAAATAGTCTAAATTCGACCTCTGAAGATTATGTTATGAGGGTTACTATTGGACAAGGAGAAGAAGGAAATATTCAGGACTAACGATTGCGATCCACTTACGGATGCCTAAATGGTCTCCAAATACAACGATTCCAGTTAGGAACGAAAGAGCACTAATGTACCTTTCAGATGACAAAAAATTGACCCAATCCGACATCAAATGATGGATTTATGGGCGTCTCTGTTGGATCAAGCGATTTGAAATGATTAACAATCCATATTGAAAAATGACAATTAAAGAGTTCCAATGTGCTTTTGGGATATCGAACAATCTCTGAATTAGGGAATTCTGGTCCCATTTGTAAGCTTGACAAGTTACCATTCCAATGACCTGAAATAGTCTAAATTCGACTTCTTAAGAGAGAGTTATAAGGGTTACAATTGAACAAGGAGATTGAGGAAACATTCAGGACCGACAACTGCGATCCCACTTAAGGATGCCCAAATGGTCTCGAAATATGACAATTCCAGTCAGGAATGAAATAGCACAAAAGTACCTTTCAGATGACCAAAAATAGACCTAATCCGTCATCAAACGATGGAGTTATGGGCGTCTCCGTTGGATCGCGCGATTTGGAAAGATTAACAATCCATATTGAAAAATGACGATCGAAGAGTTCCAATGTGCTTTCGGGATATCGAACGGTCTCTGAATTAGCCAATTCTGGTCCCATTTGAAAGCTTGACAAGTTACCATTCCAATGACCTGAAATACTCTAAATTTGACCTCTGAAGAGAGAGTTATGAGGATTACTATTGGACAAGGAGATGAAGGAAGCATTCGGGACCAACGACTGCCATCCCACTTACAGATGCCCAAATGGTCTAGAAATACAACGATTCCAATTAGGAATGAAAGAGCACAAAAGTACCCTTCAATTGACCAAAAATTGACCCAGTCCGACATCAAACGATGGAGTTATGGGCGTCTCCATTAGATCATGCGAATTGGAAAGATTAATGATCCATATTGAAAAATCACGATTGGAGAGTTCCAACGAGCTGTCAGGATATCGAACTGTCTCTGAATTAGGCAATTCTGGTCCCATTTGGAAGCTTGACAAGTTTCCATTCCAATGACCTGAAATAGTCAAAATTTGACCTCGAAAGAGAGAGTTATGAGGGTTACTATCGGTCAAGGAGATGAAGGAAACATTCAGGGCCGACGACTGCGATCCCACATACAAATACCCAAATGGTCTCGTAATACGACGATTCTAGTCCGGAATGAAAGAGCACAACAGTACCTTTCAGATGACTAAAAATTAACCCAATCTGACATCAAATGATGGAGTTATGGGTGTCTCCATTGGATCGTGCGATTTGGAAAGATTAACAATCTATATTGAAAAATGACAAGCGAAGAGTTCCCACGAGCTTTCGTGATATGGAACGGTCTCTGAATTAGGCAATTCTGGTCCCATTTGGATGCATGACAAGTAACCATTCCAATGACCTAAAATACTCTAAATTCGACCTCTAAAGAGAGTTATGAGGGTTACTATTGGACAAGAAGATGAAGGAAACATTCATGGCCGACGACTGTGATCCCACTAATTGATGCCCAAATGGTCTCAGAATACGATGATTCTAGTTAGGATTTAAAGATCACTAAATTACCTTTCAGATGACTAAAAATAAACCCAATCCGACATCAAACGATGGATTTATGGGTGTCTCCGATGGATCGCGCGATTTGAAAAGATTAACAATCCATATTGAAAAATTACGATCGAAAAGTTCCAACATGCTTTTGGTATATCGATCGGTCTCCGAATTAGGTAATTCTGGTCCCATTTGGAAGCTTGAAAAGTGACCATTCAAATGACCTGAAATAGTATAAATTCAACCTCTGAAGAGAGAGTTATGAGGGTTATTATTGGGCAAGAAGATGAAGGAAATATTCAGTGCCGACGACTACAATCCCTCTTACGTATGCGTAAATGGTCTCGAAATACGATGATTCCAGTCAGGAATGAAAGAGCACAAAAGTACCTTTCAAATGACCAAAAATTGACCTAATCCGACATCCAACGATGGAGTTATGGGTGTCTCCATTGGATCATGCGATTTGGAAAGATTAACCATCCATATTGAAATTGACGATCTAAGAGTCCAACGAGCTTTCGTGTTATCGAACGGTCTTGGAATTTGACAATTCTGGTCCTATTTGGAAGCTTGATAAGTTACCATTCTAATGACCTGAAATAGTCTAAATTCGACCTCTAAATGGAGAGTCATGAGGGTTACTATTCGACATGGAGATGACGAAAACATTTAGGACTGATGACTGTGATCCCACCAACTGATGCCCAAATGGTCTCGGAATACGATGATTCCGGTTAGGAATAAAAGAGCACTAAATTACCTTTTAGATGACCAAAAATCGATGCAATCTGACACCAAACGATGGAACTATGGGCATCTTCATTGGATTGCACGAGTTTGAAAAGATTAACAATCCTTATTGAAAAATGACAATCGAAGAGTTCCAACGTGCTTTTAGGATATCGAACGGTCTTTGAATTAGGCAATTCTAATCCCATTTGGAAGCATGACAAGTTGACATTCCAAATACCAGATATAGTCTAAATTCATCCTCTGAAGAGAGTTATGAGTGTTACTATTGGACAAGGAGAAGAAGGAAACATTCAGGACTGACAACTGCGATCCCACTTACTAATGACCTACTGGTCTCAGAATACGATGATTCTAGTTAGGAATGAAAGTGCACTAAAGTACCTTTCAGATGACAAAAAATCAGCCCAATTCGACATCAAACGATGGAGTTATGGGCATCTCCGTTGGATTGCACGATTTCGAAAGATTAATAATCAATCTTGAAAAATGACGATCGAAGAGTTCCAACATGCTTCTGGGATATCGAACGGTCTCTGAATTAGGCAATTCTGGTCTCCTTTGGGAGCTTGACAAGTTACCACTCCAATGATCTGAAATAATCAAAAGTCGACCTCTAAAGAGAGAGTTATGAGGGTTACTATTGGACAAGGAGATGAAGGAAACATTCAGGACTGACGACTGCGATCCCACTTACGGATGCCCAAATGGTCTCGGAATACGATGATTCCAGTAAGGAATGAAAGAGCACTAATGTACCTTTTATATGATAAAAAATTGAGCAAATCTAATCGTAAACAATGGAGTTATTGGCGTCTTCATTGGATAGTGTGATTTAGAAAGATTAACAATCCATATTAAAAAATGACAATCGAAGAGGTCCAACGTGCTTTTGGGATATGGAACAGTCTCTGAATTAGGCAATTCTGGTCCCATTTGGAAGCTTGACAAGTTCCCATTCCAATGACCTAAAATAGTCTAAATTTGACCTCTGAAGAGAGAGTTATGGGCTTACTATTGAACAAGGAGATGAAGGAAACATTCAAGACCAACGACTATGATCCCACTTACGGATGCCCAAATGGTCTCGAAATACGACAATTCCAGTCAGGAATGAAAGAGCACAAAAGTACCTTTCAAATGACTAAAAATTGACCCAATCCATTATCGAACGATGGAGCTGTGGCCATCTCAATTGCATCGCGCAATTTGGAAAGATTAACAATCCATATTGAAAAATGATGATCGAAGAGTTCCAACATGCTTCTGGGATATTGAACGGTCTTTAAATTAGGCAATTCCGGTCCCATTTGGAAGCTTGACAAGTTACCATTCCAATGACTTGAAATAATCTAAATTCGACCTCAAAAGAGAGAGTTATAAGGGTTACTATTAGACAAGGATATGAAGGAAACATTTAGGACCGACAACTGCAATCCCAGTTACAAATGCCCAAATGGTCTCGAAATACGATGATTCCTGTCTGAAATGAAAGAACACAAAAGTACCTTTCAGATGACCAAAAATTAAATCAATCCATCGTCAAACGATGGATTTATGGGCGTCTCCATTGGATCGTGCGATTTGGAAAGATTTACAATCCATATTGAAAAATAAAGATCGAAGAGTTCCAACGTGCTTTCGGGATATCAAACGGTCTCTGAATTAGGCAATTCTGGTCCCAATTGGAAGCTTGACAAGTTACCATTCCAATGACCTGAAATAGTCTAAATTTGACCTCTAAAAAGAGTTATGAGTGTTACTATTGGACAAGGAGATGAAGGAAACATTCAGGACTGATGACTCGATCCAACTTACTGATGCCCAAATGGTCTCGGAATACGACGATTCCTGTTAGGAATGAAAGAGCACTAAAGTACCTTTCAGATGACAAAAAATCAACCCAATCCGGCATCAAACGATGAAGTTATGGGTGTCTACGTTGGATGACGCGATTAGGAAATATTACAATCAATATTGAAAAATGATGAATTAGGGAATTCTGGTCTCATTTGGAAGCTTGACAAGTTACCATTCCAATGACCTGAAATAGTCTAAATTCGACCTCTGAAGAGAGAGTTATGAGGGTTACTATTGGACAAGGAGATGAAGGAAACATTCAGGACCGATGATTGCGATCCCACTTATGGATGCCCAAATGGTCTCGGAATACGATGATTCCAGTTTGAAATGAAAGAGCACTAAAGTACCTTTCAAAAGACCAAAAATCAACCTAATCCGACAACAAATGATGGAGTTATTGGCATCTCCATTGGATCGCGTGATTTGGTAAGATTAACAATCCATATTGAAAAATGATGATCGAAGAGTTCCAACATGTTTTTGGGATATCGAACGGTCTCTAAATTAGGCAATTCTGGTCCCATTTGGAAGCTTGACAAGTTACCATTCCAATGACTTGAGATAATCAAAATTCAACCTCAAAAGAGAGAGTTATAAGGGTTACTATTGGACAAGGATATGAAGGAAACATTCAGGACCAACAACTGCGATCCTACTTACAGATGCCCAAATGGTCTCGAAATACGACGATTCCTGTCTGAAATGAATGAGCACAAAAGTACCTTTCAGATGACTAAAAAATAAATCAATCCATCATCAAATGATGGATTTATGGGCGTCTCCATTGGATCGTGCGATTTAGAAAGAGTTACAATCCATATTGAAAAATGACGATCGAAGAGTTCCACCGTGCTTTTGGGATATCGAACGGTCTTTAAATTAGCCAATTTTGGTCCCATTTCGAAGCTTGACAAGTTACCATTCCAATGACCTAAAATAATCTAAATTCGACCTCTAAAAAGAGAGTTATGAGGGTTACTATTAGACAAGGAGATGAAGAAAAAATTTAGGACCGACGACTACAATCCCACTTACGGATGCCCAAATGGTCTCTGAATCTGACGATTCCAGTCAGGAATGAAAGAGCACTAAAGAACCTTTCAGATGACAAAAAATTGACCCAATTCGACATCAAATGATGAAGTTATGAGAGTCTACGTTGGATCACACGATTAGGATACATTACAATCCATATTGAAAAATGACGTTCGAAGAGTTCCAAC
Source organism: Magnolia sinica (assembly GCF_029962835.1). Taxonomy (NCBI): domain Eukaryota; kingdom Viridiplantae; phylum Streptophyta; class Magnoliopsida; order Magnoliales; family Magnoliaceae; genus Magnolia; species Magnolia sinica. The sequence continues at coordinate 53,539,690 of NC_080585.1, read as the reverse complement.
GTGCTTCTAGGATATCGAACGGTCTTTGAATTAGGCAATTCTTGTCTCATTTGGAAGCTTGACAAGTTACCATTCTAATGACTTGAAATAGTCTAAATTTGACCTCTGAAGAGAGAGTTATGAGGGTTACTATTGGACCAGGAGATGAAGGAAACATTCAGGATGGACGACTGCGAACCCACTTACGGATGCCCAAATCGTCTCGAAATACAATGATTACAGTTGGGAATGAGAGAGCACAAAAGTACCTTTCAGATCACCAAAAATTGACCCAATCCATATTAAATGATGGAATTATGGGCGTCTATGTTGGATCACGTGATTTGGAAAGATTAACAATCCATATTGGAAAATGACGATCAACGAGTTCCAACGTGCTTTCGAGAAGTCGAACAGTCTTTGAATTAGGCAATTCTGGTCCCATTTGGAAGCTTGACAAGTTACCATCCCAATGACCTGAAATAGTCTAAATTCTACCTTTGAAGAGAGAGTTATGAGCGTTACTATTGGACAAGGAGATGAAGGAAACATTCAGGACTAACGCCTGCGATCCCACTTACGGATGCCCAAATGGTCTCGGAATACGACGATTGCAGTCAGGAATGAAAGAGCACAAAAGTAGCTTTCATATGACAAAAATTGACCCAATCCGTCATTAAATGATGGAGTTATGAGCGTCTCCGTTGGATCGAGTGATTTAAAAAGATTAACAATTCATATTGATAAATGACGATCGAAGAGTTCCAACGTGCATTCGGGATATCGAACGGTCTTTGAATTAGGCGATTCTAGTCCCATTTGGAAGCTTGACAAGTAACCATTCCAATGACCAGAAATAGCCTAAATTCGACCTCTGAAGAGCGAGTTATGTGGGTTACTAGTGGACAAGGAGATGAATGAAACATTCGGGGTTAAGAATGCGATCCCACTTACGGATGCCCAAATGGTCTCGAAATACAACGATTCCAGTCTTAAATGAAAGAGCACTAAAGTACCTTTTCAGATGACCAAAAATCAACCCAATACGACATCAAATGAGGGAGTTATGGGCATCTCCGTTGGATCACTCGATTTTGAAAGATTAACAATCCATATTTAAAAGTGACGATCGAAGTGTTCCAACATGCTTTCGGGATATCGAACGGTCTCTGAATTATGCACTTCTGATCCCAATTGGAAGCTTGAAAAGTTACCATTCAAATGAACTGAAATAGTCTAAATTCAACCTCTGAAGAGAGTTATGAGGGTTACTATTGGACAAGGAGATGAAAGAAACATTCAGGAGTGACGACTACGATCCCACTTTCTGATGCCCAAATGGTCTCGGAATACTACAATTCCAATTAGGAATGAAGGAGCACTAAAGTACCTTTCAGATAAAAAAAATTGTCCAAATCAAACATCAAACGATTCAGTTATGGGCATCTCCTTTGGATCATGCAATTTGAAAAGATTAACAATCAATATTGAAAAATGACATTTGAAGAGTTCCAACGTGCTTATGGGATATCGAACAGTCTCTGAATTAGGCAATTCTGGTCTCATTTGGAAGCTTGACAAGTTAGCATTCAATGACCTAAAATACTCTAAATTCGACCTCTGAAGAGAGATTTATGAGGGTAACTATTGGGCAAGGAGATGAAGGAAACATTCAAGGCCGACGACTGCGATCCCTCTTACCTATGCCCAAATGGTCTCGAAGTTCGACGATTCTTGTGAGGAATGAAAGAGCACAAAAGTACCTTTTAGATGACTAAAAATCGACCCAATCTGACATTGAATGATGGAGTTATGGGCATCTGCATTGGATTATGCAATTTGGAAAGATACACAGTCCATATTCAAAAATGACGATCAAAGAGTTCCAACGACCTTTCCAGATATAGAACGGTCTCTGAATTAGGCAATTCTGGTCCCATTTGGAAGCTTGACACGTTAACATTCAAATGACCTGAAATAATCTAAATTAGACCTCTAATGACAAAGTTATGAGGGTTACTATCGACCAAGTAGATGAAGGAAACATTCAGGGCCGGTGACTGCGATCCCTCTTACGTATGCCCAAATGTTCTCGAAATACGACGATTCCAATCAAGAATGAAAGAGCACAAAAGTACCTTTCGGATGGCTAAAAATTGACCCAATCCGACATCAAGCAATGGAGTTATGGGCGTTTTCGTTAGATTGTGCAATTTAGAAAGATTAACAATCCATATTGAAAAATGACGATCTAAGAGTTCCAACGGGCTTTCATGATATCGAACGGTCTCTGAATTAGGCCATTCTGGTCCTATTTAGAAGCTTGACAAGTTACCATTCCAATGACCTGAAATAGACTAAATTTAACCTCTATAGAGAGAGTCATGAGGGTTACTATTGGACATGGAAATGAAGGAAACATTCAGGACTGATGACTGCGATCCCACTAACTGATACCCAAATGGTCTCGGTATACGACGATTCCAGTTAGGAATGAAATATCACTAAAGTACCTTTTAGATGACCAAAAACTGACGCAATCCGACACCAAACGATGGATTTATGGGCATCTCCGTTGGATCATGCGATTTGAAAAGATTAACAATCCTTATTGAAAAATGACGATCGAAGAGTTCCAACGTGCTTTTGGGATATCAAACGGTCTTTGAATTAGGCAATTCCAACCCATTTGGAAGCTTGACAAGTTAACATTCCAATGACTAGAAATAGTCAAAATTCGACCTCTGAAGAGAGTTATGAGTGTTTTTATTGGACAAGGAGATGAAGGAAACATTCAAGACTAACGACTGCGATCCCACTTACTGATGACTTAATGGTCTCGGAATACGACGATTCTAGTTAGGAATGAAAGGGCACTAAAGTACCTTTCAAATGACAAAAAATTGACCCAATCCGACTTCAAACGATGGAGTTATGGGCGTCTCTGTTGGATCACAAAATATGGAAAGATTAACAATCAATATTGAAAAATGACAATCGAAGAGTTCCAACATGCTTCTGGGATATCCTACGGTCTCTGAATTAGGCAATTCTGGCCTCATTTGGAAGCTGGACAAGTTACCATTCCAATGACCTGAAATAGTCTAAAGTCGACCTATGAAGAGAGAGTTACGAGGGTCACTATTGGACAAGGACATGAAGGAAACATTCAAGTCCAAAGACTGTGATCCCACTCATGGATGCCCAAATGGTCTCGAAATATGATAATTCTAGTTAGGAATGTAAGAGGACAAAAGTACCTTTTAGATGACCAAAAATCGACCCAATTCGTCATCAAACGATTGAGTTATGGGCGTCTCCGTTGGATCGCGTGATTTAGAAAGATTAAGAATCCTTATTGAAAAATGACGATCGAAGAGTTCCAACGTGTTTCAGGATATCGAACGGTCTCTGAATTAGGCAATTCTGGTCCCATTTGGAAGCTTTGCAAGTTACCATTCCAATGACCTGAAATAGTCTAAATTTGACCTCTGCAGAGAGAGTTATGAGGGTTACTATTGGACAAGGAGAAAAATGAAACATTCAGGACTGACAATTGTGATCCAACTTACTGATGGCCAAATAGTCTCGGAATACGACATTGCAGTTAGGAATGAAATAGAACTAAAGTAACTTTCACATGACCAAAAATTGCCCAAATCCAACATCAAACGATGGATTTATGGGCGTCTCCACTGGATCACGCTATTTGAAAAGATTAACAATCCATATTGAAAAATGACGATCTAAGAGTTCCAACGTACTTTTGGTATACCAAACAGTCTCTGAATTAGGCAATTCTGGATCCATTTGGAAGCTTGACAAGTTACCATACCAATGACCTGAAATAGTCTAAATTCGACCTCTAAAGAGAGTTATGAGGGTTAATATTGGAATAGGAGATGAAGGAAACATTCAGGACTGACGACTATAATCCCACTTACTGATGCCCAAATGGTCCCGGAATACGACGATTCCATTTAGGAATGAAAGAGCAATAAAGTACCTTTCAGATGACAAAAAATTGACCAAATCCGACATTAAACAATGGAGTTATTGGCATCTTTGTTGGATCGTGTGATTTGGAAAGATTAACTATCCATACTGAAAAATGACAATCGAAGATGTCCAACGTGCTATTGGGATATCGAACAATCTCTGAATTAGGTAATTCTGGTCCCATTTGGAAGCTTGACAAGTTACCATTACAATGACCTAAAATAGACTAAATAGAACCTCTAAAGAGAGAGTTATGAGGGTTATTATTGGACAAGTTGATGAAGGAAATATTCAGGACTGACAACTGCGATCCCACTTACGGATGCACAAATGGTCTTAGAATACGATGATTCCAATTAGGAATGAAAGATCACAAAAGTACCTTTTAGATGACCAAAAATTGACCCATTTCGACATCAAACAATGGATTTAAATGCATCTCCATTGGATCACTTGAATTGAAAAGATTAATAATCCATATTGAAAAATGACGATCGAAGAGTTCCAACGTACTTTTGGGATATCGAACGGTCTCTAAATTAGGCAATTCTGGTCCCATTTGAAAGCCTAACAAGTTACCATTCCAATGACCTGAAATATTCTAAAGTACCTTTCAGATGACCAAAAATCTACCCTATCCAACATCGAACGATGGATTTATGGGCGGCTCCGTTAGATCTCGCGATTTGAAAAGATTAACAATCCATATTGAAAAATGATGATCGAAGAGTTCCAACGTGCTTTTGGGATATCAAACGGTCTCTGAATTAGGCAATTCTAGTCCCATTTGGAAGCTTGAAAAGTTACCATTCTAATGACCTGGAATAGTCTAAATTTGACCTCCGAAGAGAGAGTTATGTGGGTTTCTATTGGACAAGGAGATGAAGGAAACATTCAGGGCCAACGTCTGCGATCCCACTTACGGATGCCCAAATGGTCTCGAAATACGACAATTCCAGTCTGAAATGAAAGAGCACAAAAGTACCTTTCAGATGACCAAAAATCAAACCAAGCCATCATCAAATGATGGATTTATGGGCGTCTCCATTGGATCGTGTGATTTGGAAAGATTTACAATCCATATGGAAAAATGACGATCGAAGAGTTCCAACGTGCTTTCGGGAAATCGAACGGTCTCTGAATTAGACAATTCTGGCCCCAATTGGAAGTTTGACAAGTTACCATTCCATTGACCTGAAATATTCTAAATTCAACCTCTGAAAAGAGTTATGAGGGTTACTATAGGACAAGGAGATGAAGGAAACATTCAGGACTGACGACTGTGATCCCACTTACTGATGCCCAAATGGTCTCAGAATACGGCGATTCTAGTTAGGAATGAAAGAGCACTAAAGTACTTTTCAGATGACAAAAAATCGACCCAATCCGACATCAAACGATGGAGTTATGGGTGTTTACGTTGGATCACGTGATTAGGAAAGATTACAATCCATATTGAAAAATGACGATCAAAGAGTTCCAACGTGCTTCTGAGATATCAAACGGTCTCTGAATTAGGCAATTTTGGTCTCATTTGGAAGCTTGACTAGTTACCCTTCTAATGACCTGAAATAGTCTTAATTATACCTTTGAAGAGAGATTTATGAGGGTTATTATTAGACAAGGAGATGAAGGAAACATTCAGGACCGACGACTGCGATTCCACTTACGGATGCCCAAATGGTCTCATAATATGACGTTGATAGTTAGGAATGAGAGAGCACAAAAGTACCTTTTAGATCACTAAAAATCTACCTAATCCGTCATTAAATGATGGAGTTATGGGCATCTACGTTGGATCACGTGATTTGGAAAGATTAACAATCCATATTGGAAAATGACGATCGAAGAGTTCCAACGTGCTTTCGAGATATCGAACGGTCTTTGAATTAGGCAATTCTAGTCCCATTTGGAAGCTTGACAAGTTACCATTCCAATGACCTGAAATAGTCTAAATTCGACCTTTGAAGAGAGAGTTATAAAAGTTAATATTGGACAAGGAGATGAAGGAAATATTTAGGACCGATGCCTGCGATCCCACTTACGGATGCCCAAATGGTCTCGGAATACGATGATTGCAGTCAGGAATGAAAGAGCACACAAGTAGCTTTCAGATGACAAAAATTGACCCAATCCATCATTAAATGATGGAGTTATGAGTGTCTCCGTTAGATCGCTTGATTTGGAAAGATTAACAATTCATATTGAAAAATGACGATCGAAGAGTTCCAACGTGCTTTCGAGATTTCAAATGGTCTTTGAATTAGGCAATTCTATTCCCATTTGGAAGCTTGACAAGTTACCATTCCAATGACCTGAAATACCCTAAATTTGACCTCGGAAGAGTGAGTTATGTGGGTTACTATTGTACAAGGAGATGAAGGAAACATTCAGGGCTGACGACTGCGATCCCACTTACGGATGCCTAAATTGTCTCAAAATACGGCGATTCTAGTCTTGAATGCAAGAGCACTAAAGTACCTTTCAGATGACCAAAAATCAAACCAATCTGTCATCAAACGATGGAGTTATGGGCGTCTCCTTTGGATCACGTGATTTTGAAAGATTAACAATCCATATTTAAAAATGACGATCGAAGTGTTCCAACGTGCTTTCGGGATATCGAACGGTCTCTGAATTATGCACTTCTGGTCCCAATTGGAAGCTTGACAAGTTACCATTCAAATGACCTGAAATAATCTAAATTTGACCTCTGAAGAGAGTTATTAGGGTTACTATTGGACAAGGAGATGAAGGAAACATTCAGGACTTCCGACTGCTATCCCACTTACTAATGCCCCAATGGTCTCGGAATACGACGATTCTAGTTAGGAATGAAAGAGCACTAAAGTAATTTTCAGATGATAAAAAATAGACCCAATCAAACATTAAATGATGCAGTTATGGGCGTCTCCATTGGATCGCGTGATTAAAAGATTCACAATCCATATTGAAAAATGACGTTTAAAGAAATCTAACGTGCTCATGGGATATCGAATGGTCTCTGAATTAAGCAATTCTGGTCTCATTTGGAAGCTTGACAAGTTACCATTCCAAAGACCTAAATTAGTCTAAATTCGACCTTTGAAGAGAGAGTTATGAGGGTTACTATTGGGCAAGGAGATGAAGGAAACATTCAGGCTGAAGACTGTAATCCCTCTTACGTATGTCCAAATAGTCTCGAAATACGACGATTCCAGTCAGGAATGAAAGAGCACAAAAGTACCTTCAGGATGGCCAAAAATTGACCCAATCCGACATCAAACGATGGAGTTATGGGCATCTCCGTTGGATCGCGCGATTTGGAAAGATTAACGATCCATATTGAAAATTGACGATCGAAGAGTTCCAACGAGCTTTCGGGATATTGAATGGTCTCTGAATTAGGCAATTCTAGTCCCATTTGGAAGCTTGACAAGTTACCATTCTAATGACCAAAAAATAGTCTATATTCGACCTCTAAAGAGAGAGTCGTGAGGCTTACTATTGGACATGGAGATGAAGGAAACATTCAGGACTGACGACTGCTATCCCACTTACTGATGCCCAAATGGTCTCGGAATATGACGATTCTAGTTTGGAATGAAAGAGCACTAAAGTACCTTTCAGATGATAAAAAAATGATGCAATGCGTCATCAAACGATGGAGTGATGGGCGTCTCCGTTGGATCACGCGATTGGGAAAGATTAACCATCCATATTGAAAAATGACGATCAAAGAGTTCCAACATGCTTTTGGGATTTCAAATGGTCTCTAAATTAGGCAATTCTGGTCCAAATTGGAAGCTTGACAAGTTTCCATATTCTAATGACCTAAAATAGTCTAAATTTGACCTCTGGAGAGAGAGTTATGAGGGTTACTATTGGGCAAGGAGATGAAGGAAACATTCAGGGCCGACTACTGCGATCCCTCTTACCTATGCCCAAATGGTCTAGGAATACGACGATTTTAGTTAAGAATGAAAGAGCACTAAAGTACGGTTCAGATGAACAAAAATTGACCCAATCCGACATCAAATGATTGATTTTATGGGCGGCTCCATTGGATCGCACGATTTAAAAATATTAACAATTAATATTGAAAAATGATGATCAAAGAGTTCCAACGTGCTCATGGGATATCGAACGGTCTCTGAATTAGGCAATTCTAGTCCCATTTGGAAGCTTGAGAGGTTACCATTCCAATGACCTGAAATAGTTTAAATTTGACCTCTGAAGGGAGTTATGAGGGTTACTATTAGACAAGGAGATGAAGGAAACATTCAGGACTGATGACTGCGATCCCACTTACTAATGCCCAAATGGTCTCGGAATACGACGATTCTAGTTAGGAATGAAAGAGCACTAAGTACCTTTCAGATGAAAAAAAATCAACCCAATTCGACATCAAAGGATGGAGTTATGGGCATCTCCGTTGGATTGCGCGATTGGGAAAGATTAACAATCCATATTGAAAAATGACGATCGAAGGGTTCCAAAATGCTTCTGGGATATCAAACGGTCTCTGAATTAAGAAATTCTGGTCTCATTTGGAAGCATGACAAGTTACCATTCCAATGACCTAAAATTGTCTAAATTCGACCTCTTTAGAGAGTTATGAGGGTTACTATTGGACAAGAAGATGAAGGAAACATTCAGGACCGACGTCTGCCATCCCACTAACGGATGCCCGAATGGTCTCAGAATACGACAATTTCAATTAGGAATGAAAGACCACAAAAGTGCCTTTCAGATGACCAAAAATTGACTCAATCCGACATCAAATGATGGAGTTATGGGCGTCTTCATTGGATCGTGCGATTTGGAAAGATTAACAATCCATATTGAAAAATGATGATCGAAGAGTTCCAACAAGCTTTCAAGACATCGAATGGCCTCTGAATTAGGAAATTTTGGTCCCATTTGTAAGCTTGATAAGTTACCATTCCTATGACCTGAAATAGAATAAATTTGACCTTTGAAGAGAGAGTTATGAGGGTTACTATTGGACTAGGTGATGAAGGAAATAATTAGGAGTGATGACTGCGATCCCACTTACTGATGCCCAAATGGTCTTGGAATACGATGATTCCAGTTAGGAATGAAAGAGCACAAAAGTACCTTTCAGATGACCAAAAATTGACCTAATTTAACATCAAACGATGGATTTATGGGCGTCTCCGTTGGATTGCGTGATTTGAAAAGATTAACAATTTATATTGAAAATGTTGATAGAAGAGTTCCAATGAGCTTTCGGGATATCTAAGGGTCTCTTAATTAGGCAATTCTGGTCCCATTTAGAAGCTTGACAAGTTACTATTCCAATGACCGAAAATAGTCTAAATTCGACCTCTTAAGAGAGAGTTATGAGGGTTACTAATGGACAAGGAGATGAAGGAAATATTATGAACCGACAGCTGCGATCCTACTTACGGATGCCCAAATGGTCTTGAAATATGACGATTCCACTTAGGAATGAAAGAGCACAAAATTACCTTTCAGATTACCAAAAATCGACCCAATCCGACTTCAAATGATGGAGTTATGGGCATCTCCGTTGGATCATGCGATTTGGAAAGATTAACAATCCATATTGAAAAATGATGACAGAAGAGTTCCAACGAGCTTTCGAGATATCTAACAGTTTCTGAATTAGGCAATTTTGGTCCCACTTGGAAGCTTGACAACTGGTCATTCCAATGACCTAAAATAGTCTAAATTCGACCTTTGAAGAGAGAGTTATGAGGGTTACTATTGGACAATGAGATGAAGGAAATATTTAGGACAGATGACTGCAATCCCTCTTACAGAGGCCCAAATTGTCTCGGAATAGGACTATTCCAGCTAGGAATGAAGGAACACTAAAGTACCATTCAGATGACCAAAAATCCACCCAATCTGACATCAAACGATGGATTTATGGGTGTCTCCATTGAATCGCATGATTTGAAAAGATTAACAATCCATATTAAAACAAATGATGATCAAAGAGTTC